>NC_135492.1:20221956-20521956 GCF_052094955.1 Ictidomys tridecemlineatus | reverse complement strand
AACATAAGTAAATGCAAACAAGGCTTTAAAAATTGTTTTCCAGAGTGCACTTTATCTGAAGAACCCTGAGAATAATTTAATTGTGTCAAAATTTAGGGATTCCAATGAAAAAGGGAAAACTGTATAAGGTCTGACATAAAGAGAAGGCTTATTCATCAGTATAAGCAGCACTTGTTCTGAAAAGCCAGTGAATGTATGCAATCTACATGGGTGTCTCACTCGACTAAAGATATTTAAGCTAATCAATAAGTTGAATATGTTCTTAAAAATTCTAAGTGGTTGTTTATGTGTGTTAAGATTTTCTGTGCGGCATACTAATGTACTTTTCCTGTATGATATGGTGAACTCGGGTGATGATAAATACATGGTGTATCTGCCGCCCACATTTTCACGACGGCAAATGGGAGTGTAAAACTGGCACTGGAAATGATTAAAAAGAAATTCACTTTAGAGGTATGTAGCAATAGTTTTATGTTATAGATCACTTACTAAATCTAAACTCTTCTAGATTCATCATTAAATTAAGAACAAAAGTACATTAAAAATTAGCAAGCATCAAATATCTATTTTGCTTATTAAAATAATAGTATTTAAAAAGCATACATTAGTCTTTTTATAGACTGTCCAAGGAATAGGCTAACCCATTTTAACATAAAGTACATTCTGTGCTTTGGGGAAAATTCCATATTATAAATTTAAGTTGAAGACAATACAGTTATTTGATTTTCAAATACACATAAAATACATGTTTTCTTCAATTAATACAGTTAAATCTCCTCAGTAAAATATTTCAAAAACATGAAACATTCAAGCACTTTATTAAAAGATAGCTGTATTAATTAAATTATTTGTTTCTATCACAGATGCTTAAATAAATGTACTGCTTAATTTTCTTATACAAAATAAAATGTAAAGAAGGAAGAGTAAAAGCCTGACTTAATTATCTTTTTCACATGTAACTGTCTAAAGACAGTAAAGAAAAGCAGAAGAAATATTGACACTACAACTTCAGGACTTACCTGTTACCTGGTCACTAAAAACTGCAGAACAAGTTTTGATGAGAAAAGAGTAAAAGAATGATGAAAGCTATCATTCTATAAATTATGTGGCACCTGGTATGGGTCCCACAACCAAGCGGTCACCTTTACAGTAGGAGAAGAGAAAGGGACAAATAATTGCTGATACAGCACCTACATGGAGCCTCTACACAGTTCATATACACACATTGTCAGATCATACATTATTGATAAGACTACAGATGAGTGTTACAGAGGAGGAACTGTGATTCCCTGGTTCCCACCACTATCCATGAAGCAACTGGATCTGCAGCAATATCCAATTAGAGAACAAGAGCCCTTCCCCATGACAAGCGCAAACAACATCAGTATCACTCTTAAGTAACTTAAGCCAGTATCAACAGTGCCTGTGGAAACTCTGAAACCCTGATGGGGCTACCACTCCTATTGTCAGACTAATCAGAGAGGATGCACCCCACATACCCTGCTGTCTATGTCATATCTGCCTGAATTGCTACTTCCAAGACCTACCACGACAGTGGTTCTCTTCAATCACAATACAGTATGTTCTGTACCCCCCAAAAATGAATTACAGCCAAAGAAGCTACAAAGAGATTACAATATGGTGTCTAGTGGGAAATAAACAACATTACATAACAGACTGGTACCCCAACACACATTAGGAGAAAGCCAATTTCCAAGAAGGTTATTACATAAAAGCAAACACCCATCCAAACAGATGTGCATATAACTTAGAAACACAGAAATATGAAAAAAAAACCAAATAATATGACAACTACTAAAGTTAAACTCTCTAAGACTAGATTCCAAAGACACTGAAGTGGATAAAATGTCAGATAAAATGTTAAAATAATAAGTTTTAAAGAAGCTCAATGCAATCTAAGAGATTACACAGAAAAAGCTGAATGAAATATGCAAAACGGTATCTGAACAAGAAATTCAATAGAGAGATTCTCAAATAAAACCAAACAGAAATCTTGGAAATGAAAAGGGCAGTAAGTCAGACTTTAAAAGTTCAGTTGAAGACCTCAACAACAAATGAGATCAAGTGGAAGAAAGACTATCAGAGCCTGAAGACAGCTATTTTGAAATATTACATAAAGAAAATGAAGAGAGTATTCAAAATATCTGGGACAGCATTAAAATATTAAACATCCATCTCATAAGTACACCAAAAAGAGAAGAAATAAAATTAAGGGTATAGATAACTTATTCAATGAAACAATAGCAGAAAAAAATTCAAAACCTTGGGAAAGATATGGACATTCAAGAGTAAAAGGCATTTAGAACCACAAACAGATGTAACTACAAAAGATTCTCTCCATAATTTAAACTGTCAAAAAATATGTAGGACAAAAAAAAAAAAAAAACCCTGAAATTTGCAAGAAAGAAATGCCAGCAAGTCACACTTCCAAGCAAAACCTATTAATCTATCAGATTTTTCAAGCGAAACAGTACAGACCAGGTAGACATGGTGTATTTCAATTCCTGAAGGAAAATAAATGTCAACAAACATACCTACGATTACCTACCAAAGGTATCATACATAAACAAAGAAAAAATAAAGACCTTCAAAGATAGGTATAAACTTTAGGAATTCATGTTCACTAGATTAGTATTACAAAAGATGCTTAAATGAATATTACACTCAGAATAGAAAGATATTTACTTTCATGAAAGAACAAGAAAGAATAAGTACAACTACACAAAAAATAGGAAAAAATCAAGCCACCATCAATACAATAAACTATCAAACCCCTAAGAGAAGAGGAAATAAGAGTATTTAAAACAATAAGAAAAATCAACAGAATGACAGGAACAAGTCCGTACATCAAAAAACAAAAACAACTACAAAAAAACCCACAAACGAAATGGTCTGCAGAATGGATTTTTAAAACAAGATCCAAAACATATGCTGTTACAAGAAACTCATCTTACCTGTAAAAACATACACATACTGAAAAGGAAAACATGAAACATTATATTCTAAGACAATGATATTCCAAAGCAAGTAGGAGTAGCTATATTTACACGCAACAAAATTAACTTAAAGAAAAAAACTGCAAAGAGAGACAAAAAAGGTCACTGTACATTGATAAACAGAATACTGCATTAAGAAGATATAACGAGGGCTGGGGTTGTAGCTCAAGCAGTAACGTACTCGCCTGGCATGCTCGGGGCGCTGGGTTTAATCCTTAGCACCACATTAAAAAATAATAATAATTAAAAGTATTGTGTCCATCTATAACTAAAAATATTTTTTAAAAAAGATATAATGATTACAAATTTATATGCACTAAATATCAGAGTATTCAATTTTGTGAAACACACTCTACTAAACATAAAGAGACAGGTCCTAATACAATAACAGTGAAAGACTTCAATTTCTCAAATCAAATGAAAATGTAAACAATATCCCACTCTCACCAAGATAGATCTTCTATTAAAAACAAAAATTAAATTACACTTCAAACCAAATACAGTGAACATTTACTGAGTATTCCATTCCATATCTGCAAGCAGAATATACATTCTTTTCTTCAGTGTAGAAAACTTTTTCTATAATACACTATATGTTAGCCCTCACATCAAGTCTTAAAGTCAAGAAACAAATGAAATGACATCCTTCATCTTTTCTGATCACAATGGAATGAAACCAGAAAACAACAAGAGAAATGTAGAAACACAGGTACAAACACATGGATATTGAAGAATGCACTTTTGAATGATTGGTGGGTCATTAAAAAAAATCAAACTTTTTTAAAAATTTCTGAAATCAAATGAAAATGTAAACAATATAACAAACCTATGGTCCACAGCAAAAGCAATCCTAAAAGCAAAGTTTAAAGCAATGAGTGCCTACATCAAAAAATTAATCTCACATAACAATGCATTTTAAGGTCTTAGAAAAGCAAGAATAAGCAAACCCAAAATCAGTACACAGAAAGAAATAAGCAGAAATAAATGAAATAGGGACTAAAAGAACAATTTAAAGACTTGAAATTCGAGACGAAAGAGAATTTATAACTGAAACCACAGAAATTCAAAAGATCACGAAGGGATATGCTGAAAAATGGCATGCTAATAAGCTGGAAAAAAATCAACAAGAAATGGATGAATTTCCAGACTCATATGACCTACCAAAATTGAATCAAAAGGATACAGAAAACCTAACTACACCAATAACAAGTAATGGGACTTAATCAGTACTAAGTAAATGATTTCCCAATAAAGAAAAATCCCAGGTCTTCACTTCTGAATTTTACCAAGCTTTTAAAGAATAATATCAATGCTTCTCAAACTTTACCAAAAACCTGGAAAGAGAAAACTCACCCAAACTCATTCTATGAAGCCAGTATTACCCTGCTACCAGAACCTGACAAAGATGACATACACACATAAAAAAGAAAACTATAACCTAATACCAAAAAAAATACTATCAAATAGAATTCAACAACACATTAAAAAGACAGTATTTTATGATCAAGTGGGTTTTCATTTCAGGGATGCAAGAATGGTTCAACATACATAATTCAATAAACAAAATACAGCACATAAATAGAACCAAGGATAAAAATCAAACAATCACCTTGATAGATGCAGAAAAGGCATTTGGTAAAATTCAACATTCCTATATGATAAAAGCCATAATAAATCAGGCACAAAAGGACCATGTCTCAACAAAATAAAGGCTATATATGACAAACCAATAGCCAACATCATACTTGATGGGGAAAAACAGAAAGCATTTTCTTTAAAATCAGGAATAAGAAAAGGATTCTCACTCTCATTCAATATAGTACAAGAAATTTAAGCAATTGAAGAAATAAAAGGTATGGAAATGGGAAAAGACGAAGTAAAATTATCCCTGTTTGTAGAAGATATGATTCTATACATGGAAAAACAGACTCCAACAAGAGACTAATAGAACTGATAAACAAGTTCAGTAAAATAAGAGGATATAAAAACAACACTCAAAAACCAATAATTTTTCTATATACCAATAATGAACTGAGAAAGAAATAAGGAAAATAATACAGGAATCACACACACAAAAAAAAAATCTAAGAATAAACCTAAATAAGGATGTAAAAGATCTCTACAGTCAAAATTAAAAAACCCTAAAGAAGTTGAAGAAGAAATACTAAAAGGTAGAACGACCTCCCATGTTCATGGATTGGGAGAGAGAAAATTGTTAAAGTGTCCATACAATCCAAAGCAATCTACAGATTCAATGCAATCCCCACTTAAATATCAATAACATTCCTTATAAAAGTAGAAAAACAAAACCTAGAATTCATATGTAAGCATAAAAGTCCTTTAATAGACAAAACAATCCTAAGCAAGAAAAACTGAAGTGGGAAACATCATAACACCCATGCCAAAAATATTCACTGGAGAAAGGACAGCCTCTTTGACAAATGGTGCTGGAAAACTGAATATCCACATGCAGAGGACTGAAACTCAACCCCTATCCCTCCCCCTTTACAAAAGACAACTCAACCTAGGTCAAAGATCTCAGGGTACATTCAAGGTACATCCTAAAACTCTTGAAAATTCTAGAGGAAAATAGGAGAAATACTTCAAGAAAATACCAATGTGCAGGCAACAATTTCCTAGAGAAGACTCCAAAAGCACAGGAAACAAAGCAAGAATTGACAAATGTATTACACAAACTTTAAAAGCTTCTGCAACAGCAAAGGAAACAATTAATAGAATGAAGACTAAACCTAAAGAATGGGAGAAAAATCTTTGCCAGTTATCCATCTGACAGAGGATTAACACCCAGAATACACAAAGAATTTGAGATTGAGGGTACAGTTCAGCTTGTATGAGGCCCTGAGTCTGATACCCAGGAACATACACACACACAC
Source organism: Ictidomys tridecemlineatus (assembly GCF_052094955.1). Classification (NCBI taxonomy): domain Eukaryota; kingdom Metazoa; phylum Chordata; class Mammalia; order Rodentia; family Sciuridae; genus Ictidomys; species Ictidomys tridecemlineatus. The sequence goes on along the minus strand of NC_135492.1, from coordinate 20,516,045 downwards.
ATAAAAAACAAAACAAAACCTAAAACTTCAGGAAAATAGTAAATTAGTTTTAAAATGAACATATAATATGGACAGACATTTCTCAAAATAAATGAAAACAGTTAATATATGAAAACATGCTCAATATCCTTAGCCATCTGGGAAAGGCAAATCAAAACTACATTGAGATTTCCATCTCATCCCAATTAGAATGGCTATTATCAAAATATAATAATAACTTCTCTTGTAAATGTAGAGAAAAAGGAACCCTTGTACACTGTTGGTAAGAATTTCAATTAATACAGGCAATACTGAAAACAGTATGGAGGTTTCTCAAAAATTAAAAATTATACTACCATTTGATTCAGTTATCCCTCTCCTGGGTATAAATCTGAAAGAAACAAAGCTGGCATACCAAAGAGTCACCTGCATACCCATGTTCACTATGGCACTATTCACCATAGCTAAAATATGGGATTAGCCCAGCTGCCCATTAACAGATGAATGGATTTTTAAAAAAAAAAAATTTCTCTCACACACACACACACACACACACAGAGAGTATTATTCAGCATAAAGAAGAATGGAATCCTATAATTTCTGGGAAAATGAATGGAACTTGAGGACATCAAATTAAGGCTATTAAATTTAACAATGTAGAAGTCACTGGCGACTATGACAAGACTGGATTCAGGGTAGTGATAGAGACTTTTACCCCTACAGTGGTGAACTTAAGAGAGACCACAAAAACAATCAGAAATATCAAGGAGAGTCAATTCCTCCCAGAACATCTTAATACCAAGAAGGAGAGAGAACTGGGTTAAAGACAACAGATTTTTTTAAAAATGGCAAAAAATACTATATGTGTGTACTTATGATAAAGATCAAATGATTAGGGGATAATTAATGAAGCAGGAAAGAAATGTTGTAACTCCCCTATGAGATGCTTTTTTAAATTTTTATCCCCCTTGAACTGAGGGAAAGACTAAAAGGTTGAATAACATGATGAAGGTTACAAAAATAAATATTAAAAAAACTGAAAGACTATCTATACCCCATGTACTACACCAAAAGTAAATACTCTATACAAAAACACTTTCTACATATTAATACAAAAATTTTAAAAATAGATCATTACCCTACTGGGGGTGGACAAACTACATAAACAAACACCAAAATTCTGAAACAGGATATTTGACAAGTTCCACAAAGAAATACAAATGAATTAATACTCCCCTAATTGTCAAAGTTCAAAAACACTGACAATAGGGAGCCAGGCAAAGTGGCAGACATCTGTAATCCCAGCTGAGAAAGGAATTTTGCAAGTGCAAGGCTAGCTGATGCAAATTAGTGAGATCCTTACCAATTTAGGGAAACCCTGTCTCAAAAAACAAAAAAGACTGAGGATGTAATTCAGTGATAAAGTACAACTGGGTTAAATCCCCAGTACAAAATATGATAATATCCAGCAGATGACCGAGTCTGGTGATTTGAATGTTATCATGTAGCACTCAGGAAGAACAAACTAGAGCATCTTATTGCAAGGCAATTTAGAAATATGATTGAAAGCTGGCTGTGATGGCATACACCTGTAATCCCAGCAGCTTGAGAGGCTGAGGCAGAAGGATCAGAGAAGGTAGCCTCATCAACTTAGCAAAACTGTAAGCAACCTATTGAAACCCTGTCTTTAAAAAAAAAAAAAATTAAAAGGGCTGGGGATGTGGTTCAGTGGTTAAGCACACTTGAGTTCAATCCCTACTACCAAAAAAAAAAAAAAAACCAAAAAGAAATATGACTGAAAACTATAAATGCATTTAATCTTTAACAAATGATTTTACTTTTAGAATTTACCTTGAAAAGCTAACTGCACAAAAATAAGAACAGTGATCCTACTAGCAACATTGCTTATTGGAAAAAACCTATATAATTCATTTTTAGGAAACTAATTTAAAAAATTATTTAGCTATCACTCAGAACAATTCCCAATACTCTAATTGCTGACACAGGAACATCTAGGATATGCAATACCTTTTTTTAATATTTTTACTTGTGGATGGACATAATACCTTTATTTTGTTTATTTATCTTTATGTGGTGCTGAGAATCGAACCCAGTGCTACAGCCCTAGCCCCCTTTTACATTTTTTTAAAATACTTTTCATAATACAATACAGTACCATCCATTTGAAGTGTAGAATTTGATATTTACATTATATAGTTGCTCAAGCATAACCACAATAAATTTTTGAACATTTAAATACCTCAAACCTAAAATTATCACAAGTCCCCATGCCCTAGAAACCTTTAATCTATCTTCTATATCTATAAATTTTCCTATACTAAACACTTCATATAAAAGAAATCATACAATATGTGGCTTTTGTGACTGGCTTCTGTAACTGTATTTTTACTGGCCATTTCTCAAAGTTAAAATCCTTATTATCTGTGGAAACAGGTGTGATAGACTTAGGAAAAGACTGACTCATAACCACTTGAAACTATCAGATTAGAGTGCAGGCAGTGGTGTTAAGTATAAATTTCACAGTCCTTTTACTTTTGTACCTTTTGTGATAGTATAGATAACTAGAAGTACTATTTTCAAATAACTATATATAATAACAATATTTCATTTTACACATCTTAATTCTGGAGAGCCATTTTCACATTATGATTGGATTTTTACTAATTATTTATACAATGATACTATAGCAGTATCAACATGACTAAGTCACAAAAGAGAACTCTGAAGAAAAACTCAGTTATGAAAGGATATCTATACTAATAAAAAAATTAACAAATGTTAGCAAGAATGTAGAATAACAGGAACCCTCATACATTGCTGGATGCAGCATATAATATGATGCAGCCAGTGTGGAAGACAATTTGGCAGTTTCTTAAAAAAGTGAACCATGACTTTTTAATCAAATGATCTAGAAATCCCACTCCTAGGTATTTAACCACAGAAAATGAAGAGACATTACAAAGACCTGATTACAAAAATTCTTGATAGATTCAATCATAATAGCCCCACATTGGAAAAAACCTAAGTAACTATGGAATTAATTGACAAATGATGAATGAATTGACAAAATGTACTAAAACTATAATGATGTTTACCAACAAAAATTAATTCTAGATCCATTGTGCTCAGAAAAAAAAGCCAGACAAAACGAACCAAATATTGTACTATTTCATTTATATGAAATATAAATGAAAAGGCAAAGTTATGAACAGAAAAAAAATTAATGGTCACCTTAGGTAGGTGGTGGGAATTAATTAATAAATCTAATTTTGCTTAAGAGATCATAATGATGAAAATATTCTACAACTGATTCATGATGGCTGTACAACTCGTTAGTCCAAAAAAAGAGAATCATACATGTGGAAAGGTGAATTATACCTCAGTGAAAGATATAATGTATTCCTTCCCCATCCCTCAAAGAAAACTTTAACTTTCTAAATATAAATTTATAGAAAGTTTGTCAAAAAATGAACTGTGGTGAGTTGTAAAGTTTTCTATCAGAATATATCCAAAAAAGGAGTAGAGGGTCATAATTTTTTCATGATAAGAGCACCTGGGTACATTAAGAAGGCCATCAAACTATTGGCACATTTACCTACCTAAGATAGGTACCATCTCTTAATATGGACTACATCAAATCTTAGACATTAGGGAAAACAGTATAGAACACTTGGTAATAATCACAAACTCTGTTTCAGAAATGGCAAGTAGGTTTTACACTTAAACTTCTGGTTATCTTAAGTTGAGGAAATTATGAAACCACCTTATGGCTAAGCAAGAAAGCATACCATGACCTGATATCTACAACTATCAGAGAAAGGGATGCATATGAGCTACTTATCTTCTTCTACACTCAGCTGAAAGCACAGTTTAGATAACAGCTCTCTTCTTTACCACAACACTATTCTTTACCACAACAGAGAAAAGCAAAGGTGAGGTAGTTTCAGAGAAATACAATACAGAGGGCCCAGGGTATAAGGATTGCATCCATTATAATAACAATAAATATCAAACTCGACATTTCCATAGGCAAGTCTCTCCTGACCCCCTTGGACTTCATACAGTCCAAACATTGTTATCAAATCAGGAGGCATTTGGTGCAGATAAGGTAGGCAAGCTATCATTTAAAACAAAATCAATTCAAGAAAAAATAAGCCAGAATTGGTTTATTGGGATTAAGGTAACTATCAAAACTGCTCCATGCAGGTGCAATGGTATACACTTCTAATCCCAGCTACTGGGGAGGGAGGAAAATCACAAACTCCAGGCCTGCCTGGTTAACTCAGTGAGAACCTTGCTCAAAATGAAAAGTAAAAAGGGTTGGGATATAGCTCAGTGATATAGTACCCTGGACTCAATCTCTAGAACATTAAAAAAAAATAAAAACCTGCTCCAAAGATATTTTTAAAGAATTAACTAATGATAGGAATCTCAAATTCAGCCAATTATTCCACCAAAAATATCAAAATATATCAATTCCACTTTAAAGTGGACCTCTCTTAAAGTGAGGCCTTAGGTTGGAGATGGACAATGCTATGGAAAAAAAAAACACTGCAAAAGACAAGAAAAAAAATGCCTAAGAATAAAACAATTTAATCACTAGGCATTGTAAGATTTTCCCATTGGAAACAAAATTAACAGCTATTAGTTATCAAAGACTAGTGCTCATTTGATTCTGTCATTCCAACCTGGGCAGGGGGATTGTAAGTTTTTCTTTAAAGCATTGATCCAACATCCTTTTGTCAAGCAGAAAGAGCATATCTTAGGTAGAATATTTTCATAAAGAACAAACTATAGGATGCTTATTTACCAGACTTTCTTTGGTAGCACACCCTTCTGAGGAAGTTTCCCTTGCCAAGCTGGGGGAGGGGATGGACAATAGAGTTCTATTATTTCTATACTTGAAATAATGCTAATTCAATTAATTAGGTATTAAGCCCATACTAGTGAGATTCTATTAAATAAAATACTCCTGTTAGCCAGACTATTCTGCCAGGAATTTTAAAATTTTGAATCAATCCCTGACCTAAGAATCAATGATGCAATCCCATGTCCATATTTTTTCATCCTTACACTTTCATCTACTCAAGTACCTTAATTACTAAAAATTTTCAGAAGCATGTATATGAAATCATCATATATGCAATAATAAACTTCACACAAATATGTATTGTTTTAAAAAATCCATCTAGGAAGACAGTGTGCTTTAAAGCCAAGTTTTTCTGGAATAGGTTATTATTCAGGACTTCAGGGGTCCAGTGAATTAGCCCATTACTTTTTTGTTTGTTTTTTGGTACTGGGGATTGAACTCAGAGGGACTTGACCATCTAGCCACATCCCCAGCCCTATTTTGTATTTTATTTAGAGACAGGGTCTCACCAAGTTGCTTAGGGCCTAGCCAAGTTCCTGAAGTTGACTTTGAACTAGCGGTCCTGTTGCCTCAGCCTCTCAAGCAGCTGGGACTACAGGCATGTGCCACTGCACCCAACTGCCCATTACTTTTTAAGAATGCAAAATTATATCCTTGATTCAAGACAATCCCAAAAAGTATTCACAAAAAAATACACAAACAACATTCTGTGCACCTGTAGATGGTGGCTATTGGCTTCATGGAGGCAGTTTGCACAGTGGTTAAGAATATGTGTTCTAGAGTCAAAATCCTGTGTTTGATCTTGGCTTCAGGGTTTTAGGAAAATTTGACCTCCTGAGCCTCAGCTACTTAATCTGTTAAAGGAGTGCCAACTTAAAATGTACTTGGGAAGATTAAATTATATCTGCAAAAAGTGCTCAGGAGAATGCCAGACACTTAGGAAGTGCTCCCTCTTTCAGTATTAGTTGCTACCTACTTTTCTCCACCTCCTCCTCTTCTCTCTGATGTAGCAAGGCCACCTATATAACATTTCTTGGCATCTGCTTCCCAGAGCATCTTTTCCTCCCTACACAGTTTGCTGGAATATTTTATTTGCGGCTGGCTCTGACTTTATGTTAATTGTGCTTTTTGTTTCCTGCAAAAATGCAGTGCCTTCCTATTGCTGTATTTAGAATTGTAAATTTCAAAATCTATAAATGAAATGTTAAAATAAATAATTTTACAGGAAGCCAGTCCTGATTATAAATATAGACTAATGGCTTATCCCCTACACAAAAAGAATAAAAAGAAATGATTTGAAAAAGCCCCAAATCTGTTACTTCACACACTATTACATGATATTTCTTTTTTTATTCCTTTAAAAATCAGGTAATGCTAATTATTGACCAAGATCTGAAGGAGTATGTACAGATGTGGGGTTTGTGAAAATCCCACAAACTACATCAATTTGGTTAACCAAGTCTTAAAAACCTTTTAAACTTCTATTTTCCCAGTACTTAGGCTCACAACACTCTTTCAAAGGTATTTTTTCATTTAATTAGAGCCAAGTACCTTAAGGTGACCACTGTATTCTAGGCATGGTGTTCCTCAGACCTCCAGGAGGAACTATTCACAACAGATTTGAAGTGAAGCAACAAGCAGTTTAGTCAATAGCACTATGTGAGATAGTATATATTGTCAAGTTTATGACATTATCCTCACAGACCACATAAAGTAAAGAGTAATTCTTACTGTCAATAATTTATAGATGAGAAAAAGATATTAAAACAAATGAGTTGCTCAAGATCATAGAGTTAATAACTGGCAGGCTAAGACAAATCTCAGTGTTCCAATCTGCTTCAAGTTTAAACCAATATGAATTTTTATGTCTTATACAATACCTTTTAATATAAAGCCTACATTCCTCATGTAAAATTAAAAATACTTTCTTCTACTCAGCATTAATGATTCATTTAGAAACAAAAACCTGCAAATATTAAGTAAAAATTTTTAGTGATTTTAGTTACCCATGGGCATTCTTAAATACTCACTATTTCTTAAGCACTTAAATGTGGAAGGAAAAGGTAACCTTCCACTCATTCCAACCAACTGTACAGGGGCACTTCTCCAAAGAGTTACTTACAAGAACTTACCTTTTAACTTACCACGTTACCTTTTGCTGTAATGTCTCCTTAGTCTGCTCAAACCCATGGCCAAGTACTTTCTTTAATGACCTTGGCACTTTTTAAAAGTACTGATTAGTTACTTCACAGAATGTGTCTCAATAGGGGTCTATCCATTTTCTCATGATGAAACTGAGGTTTGACATTTTTGGCAAGATCACATAGGTGATGCCTGTGCCCTTTTCAGTGTTATTACATTATATCAGATATTAATATGTCTTTTATTACAGGTAATACTAACCTTCACTCTTGGTGTTTATAAGCTTTCTAAAGTCACTGCTTTTCTCTTTATAAATATCTAAAAAGCTTGGGGAAACATTTATATACCATGTAAATATTCCATTTCTTTCTGAATTTTTACCCCATTTTTCGCATCCAATGATGAATCTTGCCTGCAACAATTTTAACTGTCATGTTTGCATCAAGGTGATTTTCTATTTCCTACATTTAAAACTTACTTGGAATAAAGAAGAATGTTTTTTAAACTATACCAAATACCAAAATACAAACATTTTCAAAAAGTTTCTAGGGGCTGGAGTTGTGGCTCAGTGGTAGTGCACTTGCCTAGCATATGTGAGGCGCTGGGTTTGATCCTCAGAACCACATAAAAATAACTAATTAAAGGTTCAAAAAAAAGTGCCTAAGAAAAAATACATGTGGGGGCTGGGGTTGTAGCTCAGTGGTCGAATGCTTGCCTAACATGCGTAAGACCCTGGGTTCAATTCTCTGCACTGCCTATAAATAAATTAAGGTTCACTGACAACAACAAAAAAATACACGTACTGAACAACAGTATTTTATCTTGAGCTATCATAACTTAAGTCCCTGAATCAGATGTCTAGCAGTTCATTTTTGAAGGATCTGTGTTTGAGTAAGTTGCTAATGACATCTGTCAGCAGCTCTAATGTTTCATTTTATATATAATCGTAGTCCAATTTTTTTATTGTAAGTAATGCATTACAATACATATTTAAGGTTTTCCAAATAAAGAGTCTTAAGCAATCTATTTTAAAGCAGCTAATACCACAGCACATTTGAGGTTAAGGGGTAAGCATTCCTCAGGAAACAAAACAACAAGGAAAGCAAATATTCTACCCCTGTAAATCTAATATCACTTCTCTCACATAATATTAGGTTGACACTCTTTGTCTTTATTGTAAGATTGAAGTATTTAATGTGAATGGCCATAAGCAAGATTTTCTTTTAGAGTCTTAAAGACATGAGGTCATTGGATAAGTTGAGGTGGTCATTTCCTGACAGTTGCATAAAAGTTTATAATGCGCCTAATATATATTTGCATATTCTTTAAAAGCAGAAATTACTTTAATATAAAATAGACTATGCTTTAACACATTGCTTATTATTGAAATGTATTTTCTAGTACAGCAGAAAGGGAAATAGTATTCAATGATAAATCTATGCTTAAGAAGGAAAACCACAGTGAACAGCTTCCTTATTTCACAGATCCCAAATGACAAGAGGATAATTCTAACCAGCAGGGGGAGATAGGAAAGAGTAGTAAGACAAAGAACAGGCTACAGGCAAGAAAAGCAGTTATAATTATAGATGGGAACACAGGATTTGTTAAAGTCTACTGTATAATTATATTTGAAAATTTAGCAAGATGACCAGAGGCTGACTGGCAGCTGTCAGGAACTGGTAACTCTACTTCTGTTCATGCAACGGCTACTTCGGCAACTAAATCCACTATCCAGACATCACTAGAACTGAACTGACAGAGTAAAGGGGCAGATCTTCTCACAAAATATTTTTCCTCCATAATGGATGAAGACATACATTTCAACAACATATTCTTCTCTTTAGTTTCTTTTCTAGACTTAGCTTTTCACTGTCTCAGAGAACCCAAAGATTCTCACATAAAATACCTCTTTCATGAATTCCAACTAGAATATGAATCATTTAACTGTAATATATAATTCCAAATTCAGCATCCTTACAACAAAACTTACTCCTCTATACCTTTACCTTATCTCAAAACTGTCTTTCCCCTTCCCTTCTACATTCCTGTTCCTTCCAATCGTGCCAGCATTTTCCTAGTTCTGTTTGGAAACTCAAGACTTACCTTTGTTTTTTCTACCTCCTGACCTCCAATTCTGTATTAATTCAAACCATCAAATCCTGTTACTTCTTCCTTAAACTTTTGTCATTCATGGATGAAAGATATGATGAAGCCCTAAATTCCAGGATCATAGAATATAACTTTATTTTGAAATGGTCTTTACAGAGGTAATCAAATGAAAAGTATGTGATTTAGTTAAACACGAAGACATAAAACCAACATAAAAAGGAAATCTGGACAGACACTCAGAGGAAAAATATGTGAAGACACACAGGGAAAAGGAGACCATGTAACTAACAAACCAAGGAACACCGAGGTTTACCAGCAAACACAAGCTGGGTTCTGCAAACAGAAGCTAGACTTCTCCTGTAGAGCCTTCAGCAACATGCCAGTTTGGGGTTCTACCATCTAAAACTAATAGGATAAATTTCTCTTGTTTTAAGCTGTTCAGCATATACTACTTGGTTATAGCTGTAACAACACTGTTTTGTATTGCTACATCAGAATAACAAAGATTGGGTCATTTACCAACAAATAAAATTTATTTGAAATTTACCAACAAATGAAATTTATTTATTTCAGTTCTGGAGGTTGAGAAGTCTAAGAACATGGTTCCAGCATCTGCTGAGCACCTTCTTGCTGTGTCAAAACATGGGTAAGAGAAAACATGTCTGTATATGAAATGTAGAGAGGATGGGAGAGGGTCAAATTCACCCTTATCAGAACCCACTCCCATAGTAACTAACCCATTTTTCCAACAACAGTATTAATCCATTTTAAAAGCAGAGCTCTCATGACCCAATCACCTCTCATCTCATTTCTCAACACTGTTACATTGGGGATTAATTTTCCCAACACATGCACTCTGGGAAATATATTCCAATCATAGTATATCGCTAAAAAGAAAACAATACCTCAAAGTCATTTTGGACTCAATTTTCCATACCAACTAACCAACTAACCTGCTCTTTATCTCTGAATATCATCCCATCCACCCACCCATTTGGCTGTGGCAATTTCTTCTGCAGCATTCTTATTCCACATTCAATTAGACATGCCTGCTTCCTAAATGTTGTGTATCTCTTTAATCCATGCATCTTTCTATCTACCACTGGTCTAATTCAAGTAATCACCACATTATCCCTGGACAAGTCAATGTGTCTACTGTATTGCTCCTCTCTTCCTAAAATGTTAATCATCCTTTCAGTGATTCAAACAATTAGTACTATCCATGGTCCCTTAGGACAAAAATCCTAATTTTTTTATCATGGCTGATCTAACTATGTGTCATGACTTCTAAGACTATCATGAGAGAAAGACCACAACCACCCCCACCTCAAATACACCAACACTTTTCACATCTTCCTAGAATTCTCTTCCCCTTAGCCATTTATTCATTAAAAAACAAACAGTATGTGATTATCATGTGCCAAGACATTTCAGGAGTTCAACTATACAAAACAAAGTTCCTCATGAAACATTTTAAAGAAGTAAACAGATGATAAACAGAAATATATACTAACTCAGATTAAGTACTTAGTGAAAAGTAAAGCAATATAAGGGGGAAAAAGAGGATGTGGGTGGGAAAAGGAGCAAGGTTATAATTTTTTATTATTATTATTAAATGCTCAAAAAAAACCTCTCTGACAAGGGGCATTTAAAAAGAGAACTAAAAGGCTGGGGTTGTAATTCATCAGTAGAGCACTTGTCCAGCACACGTGAGGCCATGGGTTTGATCCTCAGCACCACATAAAAACAAAACAAAATAAAGGTATTTAAAAAGAGAGAGAGAGACCTAAAGATATTGAGGGGGAAAGCCCTTTCAATATCTGAGGGAAGGGTTTCCACATAAAGGAAAGAACAAGTGCAAAGACCCTGAGGTGGAAGAGACCAGAAGTGCAAGAAGACTACCAGTAAGGTGCTGTGCCAGCAGCAAGTATGAGGAGAGTGAGTGCAGCTGATGTTTTAGAGGAGTCCAATAGAATGTCTTTATGCCCAAAGAAAGCTTTTAGGAAATAATAAATGAAAAATGGGACACCAGTGTCATTAAAAAATTAATATTTTATACAGAATAAACCTGTGGGGAAAGGAAGCTAGTACAAATGGAACTCAGCTAAGATGATGCTACAAAGCCCAGGTGAGAAACAATGGTGGCTTGGAATGGAGAAGAGGTGATGAAAAGTAGCTGGATTCTAGTAATGATGATGAATATATGTACATATGCTTATGAACAAAATATCTTTTTTACTTAGTTCCATAAATAATAATATAAAAAAGCAATGATTTTGAAAAAAATCCAAAAGTAAAAGAGAAAATTCTATAAGCCAAACATATTTCCTTAAACACACACAAAATACATCCCCTTTTAATTTAGTACCAACCCTCCAATGCAGGCCTTTCACACAGTGGCTTTGAATTTATAAAACTACCTTCCCTACACCTGATTTAAAGCTGTTGAAGGAACATTATTCCTTTTTAGAAATTCACACTGAGGGCGGGGGTTGTAGCTTAGTGGTTGAGCACTTGCCTTGCATGCGTGAAGCACTGGGTTCAATTCTCAGCACCATATATAAATAAGTAAATAAAAGGTCCATCAGCATCTAAAAAGATATTTTTTTTAAAAAAAGGAGTTCTTAAACAGTATCTTTAAAATATAATATTTTTATTTAAAAATTAAACACTCAGGAAGAGTCACACTTCCACCTTTAAGGAAAGTAAGAAAAACAAGTTTCCAAAAACAGAATTTTTATAACACATATATGGCTTTACAATCAATAAGCTTTCAAGAATATACATGTATTCTAAATCTTGCATACAAGGTCCAATATTCAACTGTCAGTAAGCCTGGCTACCAAAATCTCAGCAACTGTCTGAAACAATGACACTGATAACTATTAGATAACTAACTACCAGAAGAACTTAGCAGTGAGAAAGACAGGAAAAAAAAAAACACCACTGAACTCCAAGAAGTTAATGAGATTTCCAAGTCTCCATACTAGAAATGCAATGATACTAGTCTAAGACAGACTACCATTTATTCTTCAGAAGTATCTAATATAAGTCACATTATCAAAACTGTATTAGACTAGGTCCTCACAGTAACGCTCAATTCTTCAGATTATTAGCAGAAATAAAGTTCTTCAGCTTCAAATTGTTATCCAATACTGTGTCCATTTACTCCTTGTCAAAGAATTCCAAATTTTTCCTCCCCATTCCAGTAGAGTTCATTGGGGTACAGGATCAGTGTCAATACCAAATATCTACTGTTAGGTCACAAAAAGTCCAAAAGCTTTGTTTCAGAACTTACAGCCCAAGCAGGTAAAAATGCAAGAGTTGAGCATGGTGGCAAGTGTCTATAATCCCAGGGGCTCAGGAGGCTGAGGCAGAAGGATCACAAGTTCAAAGCCAGCCTCAGCAAAACTGAGGTGCCAAGCAACTCAGTAAGGCTCTGTCTCTAAATAAAATACAAAATAGGTCTGGGGATGTAGCTCGGTAGCCGAGTGCCCTAGTTCAATCCCCAGTATCAAAAAAATGCAAGAGTTGAAACTCTTAACAAACCAGAGGGTCAAGATCCCAAAAACTCTGTATGAAAACCCCAAAATGAGAATGAAAACCATGAGAGGGACAGCAGGCCTGCAAAGATCTTCTTACTCATGGGGGAAAGGAGATTTCCTAGGGCAACAAATTTTCAGCATATTAGAAACTAATTTTTTTGTAATAAGATAACATGAGACTTGATTTTAATCTGTTTAAGAACCAACACAAATTTCTATTTGCTGAACAGACAAGACCACGAACAAAACTTCCTAGTCTCACAAGAAAAACCAGATTTAAAAATACCCTTTATAGTCCTTATTTTTCATAATAGAGGACTTTCTATTCTCATTTGCCATATAATTATCACAAGTTTCTCACAAAATTATTTCCTCTCCTTTCTCTACCTGCTACATGGAGAAGTATAGAGCATTTTTAAAAATCAATACATCAGCTTATCATGTGGAAATAAATCATTATAGAGAAAGGTTCAAAACTATCAAGAATCTCAAATATTAAATTTAAAAAAATATTTAAAATTATAAAAAACTTTCTTCAAGTATAATTCAGTATTTATTTTAGATTTTTCCTTATACTGGTAAGTTTCCTGTATGTTAAGAGATAAACTGTCCAAAATAAGGACAAAGCAATACAACATCAACTGATAGAGCAAAAGACAACAAATTGGTGCACTCTAGCATTGTATCTTGTTATCATTATAAATGGAAAAGGAGGTACAGTCTGTCAACACTTAAGTCCAGAAAAAAACAGCTCCATCAAAATGACAAATATTTTCAGCTTTTAAAACATAGCTTACTTTGACATTTGAAATCTACAAAGAATATTTTTTACTCTGAGTTTTGTGGTACCCTAATCATTCTGTAACAAAATTAGTCTCTTTACTCAAATGAAAATGAAAACCAGAAGAATTAAATATCAACCCAAAAGTTTATTAGAATTACCATATGAACCTCACAATTTAATAAATAAATATACATGTTCCTAATAGCACCATTCAAAAGAGAAAGAGCTCAGATATCCAAGAGGGATAAATGGAAAACTTAGTGTATACACCCAATGACCTGTTATTCAGTCATAAAAAGAAATGAAGTGCTGGGCTGGGGTTGTGTCTCAGTGGTAGAGCACTCACCTAGCACATACGAAGCGCACTGTGGTTTGATCCTTATCACCACATAAAAATAAATAAATAAAATAAAGGTATTGTGATCAACTACAACTAAAAAAATGTATATATAAAAAGAAAAGAAAAGAAGTGCTGGTATATGCTGAACTGTGAACCTTAAAAGCATTTCAACATGAAAGAAGCCAGACTCAAAGGTCACTTATTGTATGATTACACTTACTTGAAATATCCAAAATAAACAAAACCATACAGTAAAAACACAGATTGGGTCCAGTATGGGGAGGTCAGTGATTAACACTTACAAGTTTTCTTTTGGTTGATGAAAATATTTTGGTACTAAAGAGAGGTGCTGAGTTCCACAACATTATGAATGTATCAAAAACAACTATATATTTAAAAGTCATCATATGACCAATAATAAGACACCGTGGACCACTGATCTGATATTGTGAATACACAGATATGTCCTTTGTAATATCCTTCCCCAATAATGTATAATCCCCATTTGATCATAAGAAAATATCAGAAAAGCCCATGTTTAGAAATATTCTACAATGTAACTAACCAGTATTATTCTAAAGTCTCAAAGTCATAAAAAAACAAGACTGAAGAACTATCACACAGGCAAAGACTAAAATGACAACTAAATGCAATGTGAGTTCCTAGAATGGATCTTGGAAAAGGAAAAAGGAAGCAGTAGGAAAACTGATGAAATATGAATAATATGTAATTTAGCTCATAGTTCCATAACAATTTTTTAATTATACTATGTTTATATATGATGTTAACATCAATGGAAGCTGGGTGAAAGGTTCTATTTCCATGACTCTAAAATTATTTCAAAATAAAAAGGAAAAAAAGAAGGGAGGAATAAATGAGGCCTAAGCAACCAATTTTAATTTGTTTCATGAACACATATATTAGGAAAACGTTAAAATAAATTGAGTAAGAAGTAGAGGGGTTATTCTAATGGCAATAATTCATTTGTAAAATTTGCATCTGCTTAAGATATATACATTCATTTTGTGATGAGGTGGTAGATGCCTTAAACAGTTATGTAGGGGTAATTAAATTTTAGAAATGAGGTTAAGTAGAATTTAAGTATTGAAATTTTCAAAAGAAGACTTCAAAATTAAAATGCAAAGTCAAAAGGAAAAATTAAAACACTTGGAATTCCTTTAAGTTACTACTACAACTATAAGTTTAAGCTACTAATATATTTAACATTAAAATGAGGAAAACACATCTTAGCAGACTAAAATAACACTGAAAAACCAGTTTAATCAAATTTAATTTTAAAGCTGTAACCTTTTAGATACATTAAAACAAAGATTAAAAAGAGATTGACATAATTAATCATTGTCACTAGACATAAAACTCTGCTATCATGATATTATGAAACAGATTTCATCCTACTGAATTGTCTTAAAAATGTATATGCTAACCAAAAGGATCAATTTTCAAAACAAAACCCACCAACATGAATTCTGTAAACTTTCCAATTTTATTAATCATATGTAACAAACTGACATCCAAATACTGTAAATAACTATATAAATAGAATACTGATAAGACATCATCTTTATTAAATCAACTAATTATTAAAAAGACTAAGACATTTAAATAATCAAGGTTTAAGACCACAGGTTCTCACTCTCCAAGAATCAATTCCACTAACACTTTGATTTCAGACTTCTAGCTCCAAGAATTATAAAATAATGTATTTCTGTGTTTAAGCCACCAGTCTGTGGTACTTTGTAACAGCAACTCTAGGAAACTGACACTGTTATTATTCAGCAAATCAAACAGCATATTCCTGTATTCACACAACATCCTTCCCATGGAACAGCATTCAGATTTGAAGGGAGCCATTTTCTCAGCCCCTATGGTCTATTTTACTGAAACTGGCAGTCACAATCACCTTCTAAAACATGTTGTCTTGAACCCAGCCTCTTCAATGCCATGTCAGCAACAATGAGACAGGCTTTAGGTAGGTACTAGTTCAAGCTCTGATCAGCAAACTTCACCACTTAGCTTAAAAGGACAGGCTGCTTCAGATTCTTTGTGCCCCTCAAACAATTTCAATTAATAATCTCTGGAGAAAATGGCCTTCTGCTTTAGTTGCTACAGCAAGAAAGTAACAACACAAGCCAAAATAATATGGAAACAAACAGTAGCTGGGAAGTAAAGGTAAGGTTTGTTCTGATAAATTGCCTTAAAACCAAAAGTTCTTCCTATAATCTTAAAACAAAGTCCTGTTTTCAGAATCCTATCAGAGCCCACAATAATCTTCCTGCTGCACACAATCTTTTAAACCTAAAATAAACTCAGATGTTCCCCTCAAACACAACTCAGTAAAACAAAAATAAAGATGACCCAGACCCTATTCTTAAGAAGCACGTTCTAGGATATATCAAATACTACTTTTTCTTTTTAAATAGGAGGCTAGTAGTGTTCTAAATGCATTTCATATGTTTTCAGATATTTTTTCCAACATAAGTCATTGAACTGAATATTTAGTTACCAAACATACACATATATACATATAGAAATACATGTTCAAATAGGGGGAATAGTTTGATCACATGGGCCCACAATGCTGATGAAATGAGGTATAGGCTTAAGGGGAGACAGGATGGCCGGCTCTTCATGGGAAGGTAGTCATTACCCCAAGGATGTAATGACTCCAGGTCTGACCTTCAGTCACACTGATCAAAAATTATATTCTGATAGAAGCTTGCCAAAGAAGGACACACAACAAGCAAGTAACATGGCCAGAATTTGAATCATGTCTTCTCAAATCTACCTTTTTCTTTTGGGGATTGAACCCAGTTATGCTTAATCACTAGCCACTGAGTCACATCCCCAAGCCCTTCCTATATTTTGTTTAGAGACAGGCTCTCAGTGAATTGCTTAGGGTCTCACTAAGTTGCTGGCTTTGAACTCTAGATCCTCCTGCCTCAGCCTCTGAAGCTGCTGGGATTATAAGCATACACCACCATGCCCAGCTCAAATCTACCTCTTGATCACTATTCCATCTGCAAAGAAAATCTGGACTATCCACCTTCAACTCCCTAAATATGTCTATATAGAGAGACTAAAAACATAATATTAAAAATCTTCTAGTAAAGTCTGAATTGAGTAGTACCAACTTCAAGATCTGGACCTCTCCTTTAGCAAAGATGGCAGACTACTCCCTGCCCTCAATGGGCATAATCTTTCTTTAGCTTCATTGATACAGTCAGGTAAATGGCCTATATTTGCAAGCCCACCAGTGATTCCATCTCTTTAGAAACTTTGCAACTCTCTGCATCTGTTCTTCTGGGTAGATTTTAAACTCTCAAAATATTAATTCCTATAAAGCCATTTTGAAACTCCAATTTATTAATAAAAATTTCAATTACTTTTTACAAACAAAAACATTATTAGATATCTACAGTTATTCCACTAAAGTCCATTTAGTTGGATATTTGATTTCCTACTATGTGTAGTTCTAAGTACACTGTCTATATGCTAAAAAAAAAATCATAATGCCACTGCATCCTCAAACAACTCAAAAATCTAGTACAAGGGAGTTAAGTTCAGAAGAAATTACAAGCACTCTTAGTAAACAGCCTAGCAGTCCAGAACAGGAAAAATCTCATGAAATAAAGCTTCACAATGAATAAAAAAAAAAAAAGGAGAAAGGTACTAAAAAAAAATGTAACATGTCAATGAAGAAAAGTGAAAGCACAAGAAAAACACGATTCCCAGGCAAGAAAAAGCAAGCTGCTGAAAATTATTAAACCACTGGAAGAAAAGAAGTCAGACCATTAGAGAGTTTATAATCTTTGTCTACTTTGATATCTGAAGCACTTAAGTTCCTGCCACAAAGAAACCCTCAACCAGGAAGGTATATCAAAACTTGGGGAACAGGATTTCCAAAGGCTCATGCAAGATTCAGGCTCAGACTCACTTATCCTTGGGAAGTATATATTCCATTCCATGACCAAGAACAGCTATTATAGAGGAGGGGTTGGGACCCTTTAACAAGAACAACATTGAAAAGATTTTAATTATACACTACGCATTCCTACTTTGGAATACTACAAAGCTCTAAAAACAGAATGAGTGAATCTATGGGTTCAAATAGATTGGAAAGTGAAAAAAACATTCAAAGAGGAAAGGCCAAGGTATAGAATAATGTGTATCATATGAATATCTTGGTACAGAGATAGGGAGTCAATATAACGTAAGTGAAGTCCAAACCAAAATATGCAGAACTGATTCTAGAGACAGGGATCATAGAGAATCAATAAGACCTGTTAGATATAGGGAGAAGGGAAAAGAAAGCATCTAGGAATGCCTTGTTTTCTTAACCCTTACAAAGGTAATCAGAATTATTGTTTATCTGGCTATTTATCAAGATGTTTAATGATGATTTAAAACTACCTTCCATCAATTTATCACAAATTCCAAATTACCAATATTTGCAATACTGTATATCTGACATATGAAGGAGCAACGGAAATTTAAGAACAGGGGATAAACTGGCAGAAAAACAACCTTGCAACTTTCCAAGAAAACCTACATATAAAAACTATCAGGGATAGACATACCCAAAAATTTACATTTGCTCTAGTACTCCTTGAAAATTTTTTTTTTCTCTTACAGGCTATTTTTTCAATATTTGCTAACTTAGATTCAGGATAAGAACTTTCTGCTATGGATTTATAACTAATTTCCAACCCTTATTCTCAGTCATTAAAACTTAACTAAGGGCTGGGTTTGTGGCTTGGTAGAAAACTCGTCTCGCATGTGTGAGGCACTGGGTTCGATCCTCAGCACGACAAAGATAAAGGTATTGTGTCCATCTACAACTAAAACAAAAAGAAAATTAAAAAATTAAAAATAAATCATTCTGCTGCACGTAAATTATACTTCAATTTATAAGAAAAAATAAAAAGAGGCTTAGCTATACATGAAAAGGAAGCCTGCTGAGGACTGTAGGTTCACAGAACTGTTTGCTTTCTTCTGAGAAAGGAATAAAATGTAGTGGTGATATATGACCGTTTTTTTCAGAAAATGTCACTAACATTTATTTAACAATACAATCACCTTATACTTCACATCTACCAGGTAATGTTTATATTTTTTCCAGGATCTACATAATAAAAAAAGCCAAAGTATTAGCATGGGTTCCTAGGGGGTCTCAGGTCCAGGTTTTTGGCATCCCACCAAAAGGATCTGAGTGAAGGAAGAGGTTGGCAAGCAAAGCAAAGGTTTACTGAAAATGAAGTTCACTCTGGGAAAGCAGAGTGGCAGAGCTGTGAAGAAGCTCAAGGCCCTGTCTACATAGCGGAGCTTGGTTTTATTGGGATGTGCTCGTTCTTCCCCTTTTCCCCTGGATAGATCTGAGTCTGTCACCGTGATTGACAGCTGAATCTGACAATTTCTTCTCTACAGTCCCCTGCCCCATCTCAGAAAATGCACTGAGGGAGTAAATCTCAATGTTAACTAGTAACAAGTTAACTTTAGGTCAGCACATGCCCAAGATCAGGGACTTTCCCTTCAGGGCCTTCCTTGTGGTCTTCTAGCTTCCTCCCTTTAACAGAAAGATGTCCAGTTTTCATTCACAGGTAGAGTGACAGACAAGTGAAGTTTGAGTTGTGACTGAGGGCCCTAAGTGGTGGTCTGCCCTTTTTATCCCTTCCCCACACCCTATATCTCCTACCTAACAAAAGGAACTACAAAGTATCTAATATTACTGTCCAGTATACAATTTTAATTTCTGTTTCCTATAAATAGGAGAATAATTAATAAAAGCAATATTAATAAATTTGAAGAGAAAGAACCTAAAACC
Source organism: Ictidomys tridecemlineatus (assembly GCF_052094955.1). Taxonomy (NCBI): domain Eukaryota; kingdom Metazoa; phylum Chordata; class Mammalia; order Rodentia; family Sciuridae; genus Ictidomys; species Ictidomys tridecemlineatus. The sequence goes on along the minus strand of NC_135492.1, from coordinate 20,496,413 downwards.
TCAAATCGTAGAATGGATTAGAAAGTTTTCAATGTTTACAGTAGAGATTCCAGTAATTGTAGATGCAACATCCATTCTTACCTACCTCCCCAGTGATTCAGAAGACACTGACTTCCCCAGATCATATCCTAGCTCCAGGGCTGGTTCAGAAACCCAGACGTATTTAAACCAAACAGCATACAGTGATTATTACTGGTCTAAAGGTGACCATGGAGTCTAAACAGGTAAAATGAAAACAACTTTTAGTATGTGATTATGAAACTTCTATTTCTGTGCTGAAACTAATGGATGTTTGTTGTTCCAACTTCAGATTATAACCACACTAAAACAAGAAGAAAACTAGCCTGAGGATAAATAGGAAACACAGATAAACCAAGTTAGTATTTGGTTCATACCGTGCTTAAAGATCAAGCCCTAGAGTCTCCTCTACTTACAAAATTTGCAATATGAGAGAAAAACAAACTTCCTTCTGGAATAAGGTAAATTATTTGGGGGTTTCTGTCATTCAGAGATGGATCCACCATAATTATTTTTAAATGGTTTCTCTAAAATAGATAACGTCATGAAAGTTACTTCAAATTAGGAAACAACACTTCGTATTTTATATATAAATTACAATCTTTAAAAGTGTACATAAATTCATTAATCCATTGAGTTAAATCACAAAAATATATGTGACCAGTTAACAGATAATGAGTTTAGGTTACTTTTATTTAATTGCACAAAACTGTTTACAGTACATTTCTCAATAAAGAAAAATTGAATTATAACCCAAGGGTGAGTTAATTTGTACAAATCTTGAATAATGTCCTATATATTTCGTTAACAGATGCTCAGAGACTCTGCAAAGACACTCCTCTGCTCAATCAGAAGCCAGATTAAAGTTCCATCTGGAGCCTAATGGCTCCATGGTTCTATTACAATTACCCAAGTCACTAAAGTAAGACTTAATAGCTGTATATCATGATCTCTCTTGAAGGTACATATAGTCTTGCCCCTAAAACCAGAAAATAAGATCATAATTTTGTGTATGCATACTCAGATGCAGAAAATTTAGTAGGTATCCAAATGCTATTGCATTTTTTCAATGACACTGAACTTTTCCTATGTGACTTTTCATCAGCATATCTGCTAAGAAACAGATGCTGGGATACTGCATCATCACCTTACCTTGACATATCAAGGACAAAGTTCACTTTCCCTTTAATCTATCTACAGAGTAACCCAGATACCTAGAATAATCTTTCACATTTCTCTTAGATCCTATCACAGGCATTTCTTATCAAAACAGAAAAACTGGATAAGGCTATTTTATCTCCTAATTTTCATGGCTATAAATTGTTGCAAAGCCAAAGGATTTAAGAGCAGGAGGGAACATGGAAAGTTCTAAAAGATCTACATCTAAAAACCACATTCCTCAAAGTTCCACTGCCTGACATGCACTTTCTGCTTAAAACATTTTATAGCAATTTGACATAGTAATGAGCTTATGCTTTATATATTTTCAAGTCTTTGGAATAATATACATCTTTGGGTTTGTTTCTGTCTCTGGACTAAGACTTGGGCCCAGTTAGAACACTGAATTTCACCTGAAAGTGTTTGTTGGCCTAATACAGTGTTTTGTTTCATTTTGAATGCCTTTAGATGGAACCCAGACTTTCTGATTAGCTAAAGTAGTAAGGTATTTACATCATTATCAGGTTAGCCCCAGAAGGCATCTGAAGTGGTCATTTAAAGATCCACTAGGCCAATGTTTCTTAAACTCTACTAACACCATTGGTGAAAAATAAAAGCAACTTCAGTGAATTGCATATAACATTTTTTAAAACTGACTTGCCATTGAATAACCCACAAAAAGAATTCAAGAATACATACACATGTGGAAGATCAGCATCCCTAATTCTAAAATCCTAAATCCAAAATCTTCCAAAAGTTAATACTTTTTGAGCACCAACATAATCCAGAATTGTAAAATTTCACAGCTGTCCTCATGTACTAAGTTGCAGTGTAGAGGAAGATGCACAATTTAAAAACAAAACCACCAAAAAAAAAAACAATTGTATAAAAATCACTTCTAAGTTATATATATAAAATGTATATAAAACCAACAAATTTTGTGTTTAGATTTGAGTTCTATCCTCAATATATTTCTTAGGTGAATATTCCAAAGTCCAGAAAACTTCCAAACTTTATTCAGTGGAATAAAACCCACAGTAGGAATATTTTTCCAAATACAGAATTATCTGATCATATGTAAAAGCAAATTTGTCAATCAAGATATACAATTCAGATGAAGAAGTTAAGGGTTCAAAGTCAGTAACTATAGTCGAGTTTGAAGATGCTTGTGTAATAAATTAAGTGAAAATGAAAGAAATATAGAGCCTAGCTAGATTTCTTTCATAGGTAAGTAAAGGTTCTAGTGCCTCCATGCAGACCAAACCAAAGGGGCAACCTAAACACAGTATACAAAAGAGACTTTAGGGCTGGGGATGTGGCTCAAGTGGTAGCGCACTCGTCTAGCATGCATGAAGCACTGGGTTCGATTCTCAGCACCACATAAAAATAAAGATGTTGTGTCCACCTAAAACTAAAAAATAAATATTTTTAAAAAAAGGGAGATTTTAAACCCCAAGTGTCACTGTCTCACGGAAGCCACATTCATTGAATGAATATAGCTCATAAAACTATCCTACAAATTACAGAACATATTTCTTGATGCCTGTCAAAAAAGGTAGAAACTTTAAAACCTGAATGTATAGGAGCTTTCTTCATGCAAAGCAGACTTGATACAAGACAAGGCTCATCTTCTTTGAAATATTTTAATGACTATATTAAATGGGTTTATGACACAATTACTAAACTCCTGTGAATTCTAAAAAGAAAATAGGTATGAAAACCAGATATACTCCCCCAAATATGATACTGTTAAAAGGTATGTATATTAATTATGTAGAGAAAAAACAGAAAGCAAAAATCACACCCTAAATCCATTTTGATGTGAGCTAGTCTTGTCTCATTAAATCAGCATCTATGATTAAAACTGAAATCATTTTTGGCACATAATGTATTGCATTGTTAGAGCAGCATCTGTTTATTACACAGTGTAAACATTTTTCAGCTTTCTGAAATTACACTTATGCAAGAAATGGTCCAGACCTACAAATTCATTTAATCTTTTATTTCAAGAAGTACTTTCAATAAAATGATTAATAACAATAATAGTCTAACATGTGGCATTCTAGGAGGAAACTTCAAGCTGCTAGACACAAAGAATTTCATAAATGGACAATTTCTCTTTCGAGAGCACACCAAAACCCAAATCTTAAGAAAGAGACAGACAGGAGAGTGTGTGTGTATGTGTATGAATGTGAGATACTATAAGTGTGTGTTTAAGTATAGTTTTAGATACACACGACTTCTACCAAGTACATGATTTTTTCCAAAATACAAAATGCACTAAAGTGAGTTGAACTAAAAAAAAATATATAGAAATTCAAACCTAAGAAATGTAATTGAGATTATAGTATCTTCAAATAATCTTTTAAATTTCAAACTATTCGTAAAATATCATTTTCAACAATCAATGTTTTATTATTATATCAGCATTACATAACTATCTTGGCACAAATCATTGGTCATAGTAAGCAAAACTAAACTATGTTTTATTTATATAAACATCCAGTTCATGTGTTGCTATGGAAAAATAAATCAAAAAGCATAGGTTCTAGTCTAACACAGGTTAAAATAAAGCAAAAATGGAAACTTAGATAACATTTTTTGAATGCATCTGTTTCAAAAATCCTTTTAAATGGAGATTTTACTTTTTTATTTTATTTATTTGTTTTTAAATGAGGTGAGAAGAACAGAAGCCTCTAAAACAAAAAAAGAGCAGCCTGACAATGTTGTCTGCAGGCTTTTTTTTTCTACTACAAATGGTAACAGTAGAATGGCTTTCAAGACAGAAGAAGTTCAACAAGAAAAGAGCGATCTACTGGAACCAAACTGCCTGAGGGTGCCGACTTTTGCCAGGACTTTGATACAGTGCTCAATTGAGAGTTGATGGCACCTGGTCCTATGTGTTCAAAACACTAGGCCTACAGAGCCCCATAAACATCTATGGAAGAAGTCTGTGTAACGTATCCTGGTCATTCAGTGTTTGTCAAAAGAGGAACAGATAAATTATAGTATTTAGGTTGTCAGATTATGAAATATTATAGAACTGTGAAAAGGAATAAACCAGATGTACAAACAGTAGCAAATTTACAAAGTCAGGAATAATGTTTAGTTAAAAGGGGGAAAAGAACTGCATAAAGACTAATAAAACATTAGATGAACTAAGATTAATGGATATAAGAATGTAATGATAATATAAAAACAAAAGAATATAAGCATATTTCAGGATAGTGATCATCTCTGAAAAGGGAAAGACTTTCAAAATATTTTTAAAAAATATATAGTGTTTGTTAACATAGTAATCTTACATGGTAAATACAATGTTACCTATTCTTTGTATCCTCTATACTTTCTAATTTTTTAAAAATCTGTTACAATTTAAACTATTTTCTCCTAAAAAGAGTTTCCAATATCCATACCTGAAACACGAGGAACCGCATTTAAAAAAAAAAAAAAAAAAAAAAAACACTCGTTTGCCTAGTACCCATAATCTAAAAATTAAATTTGCCAGTGTAAGAAACTTAAAACTCTTACCTTCTTTTCACAAGTTATTTGATTGGATAACAATTTCACATCAAGTTCTCAGGAGACCCCATACCTGTATTTCAAAGTTGAAGTAGTACAGTTTCCACTATATGACATCCTCAAAGTTACAATCATTCTCAGCAGAGGCTTTTAAATATAGTTCTATAATCTGCTGTGAGAACAAACAGGAACCAGAGCCTGATTCCCAATTCCTTGGCTCTAGCATCCTTGTAAGAATCTGTCGCTTTCTTAGTGGGTATGTTGTTTTCTATTTTCTTTGCATGAAAAATATTAAACTTCAATATTAAACTATCTATAGCTACATAGAAACAAGATGCTTTTGGTTAACAATTACATCTGCATATGAGAACAGAAGTTTACTATATACTTTTTGTCACCATGAAGAAAATATCAAAGATGCTGTTAATTTTTACAAAAACTGATAAATATTCTCTCAAAAGTAGCAGCCATCTGATTTAAAGAATTATGGGCTTGTTATCTTAAACAAGAAATGATATCCAACTCATATTGATATTTTCTATCTGAAGTATGTCATGCAATATTATAATTTATCTCATAAATCTACCAGAGTGTGATCAAATCCTATCAACTCTGATTGGCATAAATTTGAAACAATAAAGCAATCACATCTGTTTAAGCAGTTGTAGCTTGCTAGACAACATTTTAAAAGTTTATACAATAACATAATTATACTTTTCTTCCTAAGACCCTCTTGCTCTAGAGCTTTACATAATTTTTTATGTATACTGGGTTCAGTGTAACCTAAAATAGGAAATATGGTACAAAACAAGAAGATGGAGGAATTGGGGAAGACAGATAAGTGTGAATTTGGTATATTCAAAAAAGTAACAAGCTCTATATGAAGAACTTGCTCTCACAGTAGGGGAGAATAAATAAGTATCTAATTTCATGACTGAAACTACTCTTGAAAAAGTATGAATGCTTAATTTAAACAAAAATATGTGGGTAAAGAACAAAAAGATTAGTACACAGGAAAAAGAAAACACTGAGCAAAAAAAAATAGTATATAAATAAAATTTTAAATCACTACTCGTTTTAGGTAATAAAATCTCTACTTTTCAAAACTTGAATTATTTAATGAAAACATATTATGTATATGAATCAATAAGTGAAAAACACAATATCCCCAAAACTAGAGTATCCCCTAAATTAACTGTATACAATTTTAAGAACATTTTAAATAAGCAAGCAAACCAAAACATAAGAATGAGTAGGCCTTAAAGATATTGAAAAACTATGGCTAAAGAGAAATAAACATTAAAAAAAAAACACTTTAAGCTGTTAAGTAACTTCAAGTTCTCAATGCTTACTATATTTGTATATACATTACCCCTAAAACATGCCTAAAGATAAGGTTAATATTCTAGGAAAGACAAATAAATGAGTATAAACCCCATTTGTAAATGAGTATAAATACCCAGTGTGAATCTGGTACATTTAAAAAAGTAACAAGCTCTATATGAAGAACTTGCTCTCACAGTAGAGGAGAATAAATAAGTTTGAACAAAAAATAGAGTATCTAATTTCATTACTAAAACTACTTTGAAAAAGTATGAATGCTTAATTTAAACAAAATATGTGGCTATTTACCAAATACATATATGTTATATATAATTTTGAGATCTTTTACTATATAAAGTCTGAGATATACCTTTTACCTGCCATTCTTTACATATAATAGTTTGAATTTAAAGCAATTATATTTCCTATCATTAAGTTTTAAATCAATAAAACTAAAAAACCTGATAAAAGGAAAACCTTCAAAGAAAGACGATGTGTTATCACAGTGGTGAAACTTCAACTCAAGAGGACAAAGACCCTTTAATAAAATCTAGCACTTATCTCAGATATTTTCCTTATATCTACAGACATAACAAATTTTTACAAAATGAAAAGATTACATTTTGTCAGACTTTTTTAAACACTATTTGGAATGATTGGAATGCTGTGTTGATGAAAAGATAAGATCTTTTCCTTTTTCTATAATTTTATTGTACTCTCCTTAATTCATAAAAACATCTAATAGTTTTCCTTACTTGATTAAACTTTTTTTGTAAAAGAGGATATTTTTTTAGTTTCAGGTGGACACAATATTTTTTATTTTTATGTGGTGCTGATGATCGAACCCAGTGCCTCATGCATGCTAGGTTAGTGCTCTACCACTGAGCCACAACCCCAGCCCTATATTGGGGATTAAATTTCTAACACATAAACTTTGTGGGATACTTTCAAACCATGGCACTCCTTTATGTTGCAACTCTCATGACTACTATGGAATATGGCTTACCTATAAAGACATGTTTTTGATTAACCTAGAATATTAATATTTTACTAAAAGACAAATCTGTTAAGTTTATCTATCAATCACTAATTAAAATAGAATTAAGAAATAAGTTTAAGCCTTCTGACTAATGTATATTATTGCTATCTATTAATCTACCTCACTTTTGCATTTTGTTTTTATTCATTTAATAAATACTATGGGGTGGGAATTAATAAAAATAAGATAATTTCTGTTCTTATAGCAATAAACTACAATTTAATGTTTTATAAGTGCTCTAGAATATGTGGAAGTGTAGTAAGATTATTAAAAAAAAAATCAGGGAAAGCTTAAGAGATGCATCCGGCAAGATGGGTTAACCAGGAAAAGAGGTATGGAATAACAGTGTATAAAATGACTACAAGGTCTTATTTCTTCTCCCTCTCAAAACTATTCTACAATTAATTTTTCTTTCACATGGACAAAACAAATAGAGGTGGCATAAAGGAGGAAAGAGATCACAAATTTGGAGGAAAGAGATGAAAAACTTGTCAAAGAAAGTTACTTATAACAGAATCTGTAAAAGACAAAGAGAAGCAAACTTTTTGCCCAAAGTCAGGCAATGAATGAATCTCACATATTCCACCTCCACAACCCCAATGGTGAATCGCCAAGTGAACTGAATGAAAAAGAAAGGGATGGGGGTGGGGAAGAACAGGAAGAAATAATTCAAGACAGTATTCCCAAACCAAAGAACACATCCTTTCAGAATGACAAGGTCTTTTGAAGATCCAGTAAAAATGAAATAAAACCCATTTCAAGACTCGTTCAAAATAAAATCTGACATAAAGATTCTAAAACCTGGGGATACACAGTGGAAAACAAAACAAAGGGGGAGGAAGCAACATGGACTTCCTAATAGTAACACTGAACGCTATAAAACAAAGTCTTCAGTATCTGAAATAATGATCTGCAACCTAGAGTTCCATACCCAACTAAACTAGCAATCAAGAGTAAAATAAAGATATTTCAAACTTTTTGTAGTATCTATTTCCATATCATGAAGTAGTAAGAGAAAAAAAGGAGAATGAGCTGGAATTCATGGCTAAGAATAAAGTAAAGCTATCTATTCTGGGAGGATAATCAAATTCGACCTTCTTCAAGATCTTTTTACCATAGCACAGCATAACTAAATGAAAATAGCAGTAGCAGTTTGAGAAATAGTAGCTGTAATAAAATAATACCAGAGGAAGTAATTATAAGCAAGCATTCTTCTAAACGTTTTGCTCTTTAAGAAGTTTTAGAAGACTTCTAAAAGTTTTACTCACATACAGTATAAACAACATCAATTTAAGACGAACCAAACCATGCATCTATAATAAATGTGTATATGCATGTATATATGTGAGTGGGAGGGTAGTCTTCATTCATGCTATGGTTTAATTGGGTTATTTTAATACTGTCTCAACATAGCAGCATGGTTTATATGAAGAAAATGTTTTAGATATGTAAAATAACATTTCATAAACATTGTCAATGACATATCAGTTCTCAATGTCAGTCTCCTTCCAAAACTGATTAGTTAGCATTAGTTATTTTTCAAATGTTAGTTGAAAACCTGCACATCCTACATGGTTGCCTTTTGAACATAATAAATTCTTTCAACACATTATGTATTCTTCTTATACAGTTTTCATTTATAAAATATCAAAGAAATCAGAGTAAGCCCCTATACTACTAACTGGAAGCATGCTTATCAACTTGGTCTACTTATTTTTCTGTTCCCATTCATAGGATCCTTAAAATTCACCTTGAAAACATTTTTCCAAAAGCTGTGAAATATCAGTTGGCCTTTATTAAAAGTCATAACCACAAAATGCTAACAAAAAAATAAACACTTACCATAATAGAACTTAATATTTAAAAAATTCTTAAAGATTCTGCATGTGAATTAAGATTCCTGTTCAATACATATTATACAAAATTATTAGGAATTACTCAATTTAAAAAGTTGAGATATTACTAGGGTAACCATAGGTCTGAATCTGCCCAGGAAGGTCCCAGTTTACAACCTACTATCATGACAAATTATAATACACTATTTTGCTTTCAAACTGCCAAGTTTATCAATGTGTGTGATATGTATTAAATATAAATTGTGGATTTATAAGATACAGTAGGGTCGACCTAGCTATTATAATATTTCATATTACCAAATCATCTTGTTGATTTTGTGATTAGCATTAGTATTTATGAAAAATCTAACTTAAAATCTTTGGGTGATTTAAACAGTACTCTGCCTTATGGTTCATACCAACATCACCCACACTCTATAACTGTTCAATTCATCTCGTTTTTGAATGCACTCTGTATATTATTAAAGACCTAGGATGGAGATTTCCGGGTCTTCAGATTAGCAAATAGTGTTCGAAAGATGTATTCCTCTTAGCTTCACACCAAATTCACATCTTTTATTACTTTCCAAGAGTCCCCAGAACTTTTAAATAACTAGATCTATTTAAAACTACAACTAGTTACTTTCTTGTTCTTTAATGTACATGTTAAAATGCTTTAATGCTGTTTTTAGGATTAATAGCATATTTGGGATCATTTCTATAAAGGCTGATTAGCCAACACTTCATTCTTTCAACATAATGTGTCTATTTGACTCTGATAACAGCATTATTTTTATAAGAAAATCCGTTTTGATCTATTAGAGTCCTGGGCATAGGAGTCTAAAGACCTAAGTGTCGGTCCTCCACCAGGCAAACATGATCTCCCTTAAACACAAGTTTTTTTCCTTCTATATGAAGTTTTGGTCAACAGCATAAGATTACAGGAAGAAAAATCAAGAAGCTCAAGTACTTACCTACTGTTTAAGAAAGATGACTAAATATAACACAAAGTAAATGTATCTATCAGAAGTATCGACATTCTCTGACATTTAAAAAGAAATCTACACATACCAAACTACAACAAGTTTAGAAGAAAGGCCTTGAGTCAGACTGCACAAGTCCTATCCCAGAGCCACCACCAACTCTCAGTAATGCGACAATGAGCAAGTTACTTCACATCTCTATATTTTTATCCTGAAAATTATACTTATCTCACCAAGAAAATCAAAAATCCAAGTAAAAGATCTCATCTCAGTGCTGTGTCTACAAGCAAAAACTCAATAATGTTAACAATGATTGCAATAGCCTACATTAATGTCTCTTTTTCAAAGACAAGTCCAGGAGAAAATGTTACATGTGCATGCATGTATACAATGGTTTATTCACCACTGGAGAAGGCAGCTTTTTCTTAACACACACAAATACACACACACACAAGCACATTTGAAAATAAAATTCCATATTTAACAATATCTGGTTGTTCATCTCCCAAAAAGTCACAGATATGTATGATACACACATTTCTAAATTCATGTATATAAATCAAAGGAAAACACTTTATCTAAAGCAAGCATATGAAGATATTAAAGCAATGTTCCAATTAAATATTTATATATTCAATACTTCAAAATAGGAATTTGGATACATGTGTGCATAATTTACAATTCTATAGTGAAACCTGTCTATAGAGGTTTTTTGCTATATTTCAATACCATCTTAACTTGAAATGTACAATGCAGTTTCTCTCTGAAGTGTTAAAGCTGCATGCAAATACAAAATAAAAACCACAGTGCACACATGGCACTCTTTACCCAAATGACTACCTTAACCTATTCATTAAACCATTCAACAAGAAAGACCTAATTACTGCACTATATCATGAAAGAGTCAAAAAAAAATATTACATTCTTTGGTTAAAAAAATCTTTACATAAAAGAATTATTAAAGTCAAAGAAACTATCTCTCACATTTATAAAGATCTCTGTCCAATCTAATTCATTAAAATGATATGAAACTGTCCATAATAAGTATGATATGAAATATCATTATGACTGACACAAAAATCTATATAAACATGCTACTTTCCAAATACACATATAATGGAGATTTAAACAACAAAGACTATCAGTTAAATTTACACCTCAAGGGTCCAAATCTAAGTTGGACTTCATTTCTCTGAACTTTCCTAAAAACACTTTAGTAAACTAAACAGATTTTCCACTAAAATAAAGACTCCATTATTTATCCTAAAGCAAATGAGAAATACAGACCTGCCCTTTTTGAGATACAAAGGATAATGTGGACTGAGGTTTACAAGTTCAATCTAGGCTTACAGATGACAAGCTATATTATAAATCCCTGAATATACAATGACCATGCACACAATACACTGACATTTTAATCACCTACTATATATCACTACCATACAGTTAAAAAAAAAGGAAAGGAAACAAAAACTCCATGAGCATTGCAATGAATACACTTTTGCCTTAGAGCCAATACTTTTCAAGAACCACACACACACAAAAAAACTAGTCAGTAACAATGCAGCGTCTAAAAGCAATAAACTCAAAATTAAGTTATAAATAATTTAAAGCATGTCATGAAGATATATTAATAATTCATCAGATAAATAATTTACTAAATAATCAAATAAATAATGAAATACATAAATAAATCAGCAAATAAATAATTCAGCAAAATAGCCTAAACAATAAGCCACCCAAACAAATCACAACCTATAAAACTACAATGATTTTCTGGATTCTGATAGTTTTAAATAAGCAAATGTACATATACTATATCAATCCTTGTTAGAAATATTTTTCAATGCTACTAGTAAAATCCTCATCTTAATATATAAGAACACATTTTCAATTTTTAAAAGACTGCACAGAATTAGTTCTCATAAATTATTAACATGAATATAATATATCCTCCTATTTTTTACATGTAAGATCTTTAACACATTTTCCACTCAAACAGCTGGACACCTGAAATATTCTTAACTTACACTTCTTTTATCAAAGAGATATTTATAGTATAACAATCCAACAGACTTTCTGATAGTTCTCCTATCTTTAAGGCATCAAAAATGCTCTGAAGCGGGAGAGTAAGAATTAATCTTGGGGCTGGGGTTCTGGCTCAGCAGTAGAGCACTCGCCTAGCACATGTGAGGCACTGGGTTCAATCCTCAGCACCATATAAAAATAAAAAAAATAAAGTAAATTAAAAAAAGAATTAATTATTATAGATGGTATTCCATTTGTTAATGGATAATGTTTTATAATTCCAATAACAGTCCAATAACAGTAATTGGACCGTTTTTTGTTTTTTAAAATGTCAAGAAATTTAGGATCTCTGTTTTTTATTTTATTGATTTTTTAAAATAAATGACAGCAGATTTCTTGGAGGACTAAGTTCAACCTCACAGAGTCCAACTTTCTCTATAGGAGCTGACATACAAGCTGTTAAAACTTGCAGGATTTTCAGACGTGAATACCAAAAGTTAGAAGGACAAAATGATTGGTTGACATCTAAAGCGACCTTCAATTTGGAAAACTCAAAGTCCTTCAAAGAACACAACAAGATCACTTAACTGCTACAATCTGAACAAGATTACAATCTAAGGTATCACAAGGTGTCTAAAACACTATTGACCTCCTAATCAGTCTGCATTAAATACTTAAAGTTCATCTATCCAAAGTATAGTATTCATGAAATCCATGAACAGAAGCAGCTCTCAAAAACTATTACAGTCTTTCCCATAGATGTATGAACTTTGTGATGATTTTGGACACATTTAAGGGAATAAATTCAAACAATGTAATACAACATTTGATGGGAAGAAAACAAATCCATGTGTTTTATATAGCTCATTTCAACGACTCTCACACTCACCTTTCAAGTTAGGTTAATATTTTACCCATTTTACAGTCAAGGAAATGAAAACTCAGGAAGATTGTGTATACTGCATACAGAGCCCAAGTAGCAAGGAAGATTGGATCTCAGTATGCAGGTTCATTTAACCACAGAGTCCTTAAATTTAGGCTCAATTTAAAAATGGAGGAAATTCTACCACATAGTATATGGTATACTGGTTAGAGTAATGGTTCACCAGGGGCCATTTTGTCCCCCAATGGAAATTTGGCAGTGTCTGAAAACATTCTTGGTTGTTGCTACTGGGAAGTATTGTTGACATCTAATGTTTACAAGTGAGGGATGCTGTACAATACACAAGACATCTCCCCATCTCAAAGATTTATCTGACCCACAATGGTAGAAGTGCTGGCTCATCCATCTGCCCCTCAGGAAACTGTAGATTTGAAGAAAATCATTTTATAGAAAAGCAGTTTTTCCAAAATAATACATATTTGGTTTGAGGATGTAGAGTCTTTTTTATATATATATATATAGCACTACATATACTGAGATATCTTAGAAAAAAATGTGTATCCATGGAAGAACGGATATATGGAAACTCTTTGTACTTTCTGCTCGATTTTCTATAAACGTGAAACTGCACATGTCTTTTTAAAATGTGTATTCCTCACTTATTTGTAATTAACTATCTTAGAAGCAATACTAAAATAATGTCTACAGTTATTTTTAAAAACTTTAAATTTTCATATCAAAATTTTGTCAGCAAAGTTAATATAAGATTAAAAGTTACATTTATGAACTGTCCTCAAAGTGAGTATCCAAGATATTTAATATTAAAAACTTACAGGGATGTATTATTCCAATGCTTAAAATATGTAATTGTCAGTTTTTTGTTTTGTATTTTGCCTGAAAGTATCAAGTACTGATGGCCCAAGTTTCTGCCATCTTTTTGCTCTGACATACTGTTTCTATATATAGTGACCTCATGTTTCAAGAAGGTTGTGGGGCCCAGCACCTAGGTGCATGCCTGTAATCCTAGCAACTCAGGAGGCTGAGGTAGGAAAGTTGCAAATTTAAAGCCAGCCTTAGCCACTTAAGTGAGTCCCTAAGCAACTCAGTGAGACTCTGTCTCAAAATAAAAAATAAATAGGGCTAGGAATGTGGCTCAGTGATTAAGCACCACTGGGTTCAATGCTGTGGGAATTCCAACTAACATAGAGACTTAGCTGCCGCGACCCCTCGCCAGCAAGGAGGACACGACACAGGATTCTTCTCAGCAGTTTATTCAGGCCTTTAATTATGTGTCTCTGGAAGCTTCATCTTATTACTACTACTACTACTACTACTACTACTACTACTACTACTGCTACTACTGCTACCACTACTTCTTCTACTCCTACCTCTACTACTACTTTTCCTACTACTACTTCTCTCTTACTACTTCACCCGAGTGCCCCAGCCTTGATAAAGCACATCAAGCCCCAATGCACAACTGCCACGTGGATCTTTCTCATAGGGTGTTTTACAGCTACGTGCCAACTCTCCCAAAACAAGGAGTTGTTTATCACAGGCCACGGCGCTTATCAGCACCATCTTGTAATGGCGACCACGGTCCGCTGACACGGCTCACCACAGTTCCCCCTTTTTGTTTTATTAAGACAATACAGGCGAGAGTAGAGGTCCTATCCCACTGTGCAGAAGTGGCTGAATAGTATGGCTCAGCTCTAGGGGGGCCCTTCCCTGGATCTGACTCCATATCAGCCCACGCCTTTTTTCGTGGGACGGGGCGTGGACGTCCAACCCGCATGCAATAGGACATGCTCTCCTTGAGGTCCACTGTAGGATCACTCAAGTGCAGTGCCTTGCCTCGCATCCTGTATCGTGACGATGGTGAACATAAGGGGGTAGCTGGGACTACCTCTGTAGGACAACCACAATTAAGTTGGCGACACCCTGAGAGAAAGGCACGGGCTTTAAAGCCATAGCTAAAGACCAGTGTGGAAACCCTTCTGCGTGCAATGGCAACAAGACCTGCAGAGTGTAAGGGCTTTCCAGCACTAGAAGAAAGACAAAAGAAGGACATGTCGAACCCAGTGCAATGTTAGAATAACTTGGGGTGCAACGACCATGTCAAAGGCACTAGTGTGAAAACCCATCTGCGTGCAATGGCAGCAAGACCTGCAGAGTGCAAGGGCTTTCCAGCACTAGAAGAAAGACAAAAGAAGGACATGTCGTTCCCAGTGCAATGTTAAAATAACTTGGGGTGCAACGACCATGTCAAAGGCACTAGTGTGGAAACCCATCTGCGTGCAATGGCAGCAAGACCTGCAGAGTGCAAGGGCTTTCCAGCACTAGAAGAAAGACAAAAGAAGGACATGTCGAACCCAGTGCAATGTTAGAATAACTTGGGGTGCAACGACCATGTCAAAGGCACTAGTGTGGAAACCCATCTGCGTGCAATGGCAGCAAGGCCTGCAGAGTGCAAGGGCTTTCCAGGACTAGAAGAAAGACAAAAGAAGGACATGTCGAACCCAGTGCAATGTTAGAATAACTTGGGGTGCAACGACCATGTCAAAGGCACTAGTGTGGAAACCCATCTGCGTGCAATGGCAGCAAGGCCTGCAGAGTGCAAGGGCTTTCCAACACTAGAAGAAAGACAAAAGAAGGACATGTCGAACCCAGTGCAATGTTAGAATAACTTGGGGTGCAACGACCATGTCAAAGGCACTAGTGTGGAAACCCATCTGCGTGCAATGGCAGCAAGACCTGCAGAGTGCAAGGGCTTTCCAACACTAGAAGAAAGACAAAAGAAGGACATGTCGAACCCAGTGCAATGTTAGAATAACTTGGGGTGCAACGACCATGTCAAAGGCACTAGTGTGGAAACCCATCTGCGTGCAATGGCAGCAAGGCCTGCAGAGTGCAAGGGCTTTCCAACACTAGAAGAAAGACAAAAGAAGGACATGTCGAACCCAGTGCAATGTTAGAATAACTTGGGGTGCAACGACCATGTCAAAGGCACTAGTGTGGAAACCCATCTGTGTGCAATGGCAGCAAGACCTGCAGAGTGCAAGGGCTTTCCAGCACTAGAAGAATGACAAAAGAAGGACATGTCGTTCCCAGTGCAATGTTAAAATAACTTGGGGTGCAACGACCATGTCAAAGGCACTAGTGTGGAAACCCATCTGCGTGCAATGGCAGCAAGACCTGCAGAGTGCAAGGGCTTTCCAGCACTAGAAGAAAGACAAAAGAAGGACATGTCGAACCCAGTGCAATGTTAGAATAACTTGGGGTGCAACGACCATGTCAAAGGCACTAGTGTGGAAACCCATCTACGTGCAATGGCAGCAAGGCCTGCAGAGTGCAAGGGCTTTCCAACACTAAGAGAATAACGAGGAAAGACATGTCAATCCCAGTGCAATGTTATAATAACTTGGGGTGCAATGACCATGTCAAAGATTTACTGTCTAAGATGCGCAAGCCAGACTTGAGGTGAGTTGCCATTTTCTAAAGCTGCAAGAGCTTGTATGATCATAGCCTTATCTGGAGCACTGCGGGCCTTGAGATGACAGAGAAGCCACAAACAATGTATCACACCAAAGCAACATACTGTCCCAAAAATGCTTATTCCCACCCAATTAGTGAATTGACCCAAAGTCACGGGATCAACACGGGTGTTATTCAAGACAGCTATCTGAGTCAGTTGAGACTGGATCATGTCTTCCGCCTCCATGGACCAATTCCCTGCCAAATAGTCACCGATGATGCGGGAAGCATTTCTGGAATCATTAAATCTGACAGAGGTTATACATAAATGTGCACAATGGTCAATGCAACCCAAATGTACCAGGTCAGACAATTCTTCTATCTGAGCTTGAAGTAGATCTATTCTTTGGTTAGCAGCTAAAATCCCTGACAAAAGATGTTGATTAACTTTATTTTGAGATTCGAGTATGGTGGAGATTTGTTGAACAACTTCATTAACAGTGACAGCAGTTTGCACCTGGCTGGCCATGGCTACTGCGGCCGTAACTGCTGCAGCAGCAGCAAGGCCTGCATTAGTTAATGGCCCACCTATCTCTCTACAGACTTTCATCCAAGCCTCTATGCCTTTGTTTTTATAAGGAGTAATAGCTACCTTACATTCTTTAGTACACTGTTCAAAGACCAATTGTTTAATCAAGGGCATGGCTCTATCGGGATCGCCAAAAATTTTTCCTGCAGCATCCACCATCCTAGCAACAAAGTCTGAGATCTGTATTGACTGTTTTCCAAACTTGAGAATGAAAAGTCCTCCCGGAGCCTTGGACTCCACCCACACACACGGGGACAGAGCAATGGGTGGATCTATGGGTGGAACATCAGGTATAGAGCCCTCCTCTAGGTTCTCAACTTCCTCCCCAGAACTGGATTTATTGCCCTTCTCACAGCAGGCTTTTACATCTGTTGTTTCCTGTTTTTTCTTTTTTATCTTAGTCTTACGTAATTGTTGTAATAACTTGTCCAATTCCTCAGAACTGTTTGAGCTACTTGTGTCCTTGGGAGTTTTTAACTCAGTCAAGTCTGGATAGAGCCTTCTCCTCTGTTTAACTTCAGACTCCCTTGTCTGTTCACCACTCTTACTCCTAATACTTTCTCCTACCTCGCTATGTGACCCCTCCGATTTTCCTTCATGCAATTGTTCAAGAACGGCCTGACACTCACTCACAGCTTTCTGGCATTTACCATCCATTATACACCCCCTCACTAATTTCCAAAGCGGAATGGTACCGCCCTTTAAAATTCCTTGTTTGTAAGCGAAATCCAGATCTTTCCCTAATTTATCCCAACTGGGAATCGTGAGACTCCCTGAAAAAGCAAACCAAGGAGCTACAGAGTCAGTCTTTTAAAAACCTCTGTAATGTGCTCCGCTTCACTTTAAGTCCCTTGGAACGCAGTAACCCGTCCAAGGCCAGCAAAATTGGGCTTGAGGAAGTAGCACCCCTACTGTTCCAAGCAGTATTAAGAAAGTGAAAATACAAAACCCCGCTCTCTCCTTATTTACAGAGGAGCGTCTTATTTTATTATTTTCCCCCCGCTCTCTCTTTATCTACAGAGAAGCGTCTTATTTTATTATTCCCCCCCCTCTCTCTTTAATTACCGAGGAGCGCCTCGCTTTCATAGGCGGATTCCCACTTTACCTGGGAACTTACCGGTGCACCACCCTGACTGCTGAAAGTTCTGGATCCTGGGTCCGAGGGATATTGGTTCCCCGTATGGGCCGCCAACTGCTTACTCCCCTCGCCAGCAAGGAGGACACGGACACAGGATTCTTCTCTCAGCAGTTTATTCAGGCCTTTAATTATGTGTCTCTGGAAGCTTCATCTTATTACTACTACTACTACTACTACTACTACTGCTACTACTGCTACCACTACTTCTTCTACTCCTACCTCTACTACTACTTTTCCTACTACTTCTTCTCTCCTACTACTTCACCCGAGCGCCCCAGCCTTGATAAAGCACATCAAGCCCCAATGCACAACTGCCACGTGGATCTTTCTCATAGGGTGTTTTACAGCTACGTGCCAACTCTCCCAAAACAAGGAGTTGTTTATCACAGGCCACAGCGCTTATCAGCGCCATCTTGTAATGGCGACCACGGTTCGCTGACACGGCTCACCACACTTAGCGTATATCTATAAATATAGATCCATCAATATGCTAGTAGATAAAAACTGCGATCATACAAAATTTAATACAACTGAATTAACTAAATGATTATAGTGGTTTCACTGTGACTTTTAGAAGGGTAACTAATTTATTTTCTCCACACATTTCATTATTTTAATTTTTCTACAAAGATATATACTATATTTACAACTATATGCTTTGACCTAGATCCTAAAGTCATCATGCACCCTATAAAAGTAGTTTAATTCAGGATTCAATTTATTTCATTACTTAGAATTTGCCAATTTGTAAACACAATGGTGTGAAGAATCTGTAACTGGGCTCTATCTTTCCCCACTGGGGCAAATCATACACATTTTTCTAGCAGGCAGTAAAAAGTCAACCTCTCAATGCCCAACTTACCAACATTTACATATCACAACTGTCAGCTTTGCACAAATCATTTCTAACCAGATGCTAACTCCATCATTCCTAACAATCTACCCAGACATATTGACTGCTTTGCTCTTCTCACTCTGTGGAACTAATCATTTGTTTTTTATGCTTCTACATATCCTTCTACTTTCTATATTTCTGATTTGTTTTTAATTTTTGCCCTATCATATATATTTCTGGTTGCTTGTATAAGGACATACCTAACAAATCTCTCATTTTTATGTCTATCTTGTGTTGTTTTAAATTTTTCAAGTACTACTATAATTACATAATTGTAATGAGAGTATTGCTTTCTAAAAGTTTCATAATTACCATTAATAGAGTTTCATAATTTAGAGCACTTTAAAGTTCTCCACATTTTCTAGTGTAATTTGACCTAATGCTATTGCCACCCCGTAAGAAAAAAATTAAAAAGTAATATATTTAAGATCATTAAAGTGCATGGAGTTGACCAAAATAGCAAACAAAAAAGTGAAATACATCATCCCAGTCCTTTAGAATTTGGAAAATAAGACACCTGCATACAAAAAAATGTCAATAGTATAGAAGGATTAGTGGGAATTAAAGAGAGACAGCATTTAAACAGGATTGAATAAGTAAAACTGATAGCTATAATAAATGTCCCTTAAGAAACCATAATAGCACTAGTGGAAGAACAGTGGGAAACTAGAAAGCAAAATGGAGTAAATTGTAATGGCCTATAAAAGAAGTCTGGCAGACCAAAGAGATAAGAAAAAATAAAAATGAACACATGGGCTGGAGTTGTGGCTCAGTGATAGAGTGCTTTCCTTGCCTGTGTGAGGCCCTAGGTTCGATCCTCAGTACCACATATAAATAAATAAAAGCTCCATTAACAGCTAAAAATATATATTTTTTTACATATAATGAAAATATTAGAAAGTTGAGGCCTACTTCATAAAGTTATACTATGGACAGAAAGGGACACTGTTTCCAGCTATCTAGAAATTTATAGAATAGATAAAATAATGGCTTAAAAATTTAGAGAATGAGGGCTGGGTTGTGGCTCAGTGGCAGGGCGCTCGCTTAGCATGTGCAAGGCCCCAAGTTTGATCCTCAGCACCACATAAAAATAAATAAGAGATATTGTATCCAACTACAATTTAAAAAAAAACAGAATGAAGAAACATGCTAAAAAAGGTATAAGATATGTACATTGAATGTAACAGAGAAAAAGATACCCAAAAATCTAATCACCCGCTGTTTCTTCACATCATTCCCATCACAGAAAACTGAAAGGACAATCATTAGGCATACACAGCAAATAAACTAAATGATATTATGCCTTAATCTATTTGATTTCAGTACTACCAAATTCAAACAGTTTAGCAAGATTTTTTTCATTTAATTGCTTACTGAGGATAATAAGAATCATATGGTGCCACTTTCAATGGTATGGAAAATTAATTTAAAGGGAAAAAAACTCAAAACTCGGCTGAAGGATTATAACTTCTATCTGGTATAAAGTGAGGCAAAAAATTGTCACCCATAAAGTAATTCTGAAAAGCCCAGGGACAAGAACCTTACATAAGAATTCTTCTCCAAAATATTTTGTAGTTATACTGATACAAAGGTAAAACCTGAACATATAATAAGACACTTTGGTGGCTTAGAATGAAGTTGGATTTAAACTTGAAATTTATGGTGACCTTAAAAAATATACATTGTTATTGTTTAAGCCAGATACAATGTTCGGTATAGGAGAGTATTTGGCTTTATAATAATTTTAAACTTTGAAAGCCCACACCAAAGTTATAATCATGTTTGTATGTGTTCTTAACTACTTCAAGTCATTTCTGTGGAAAGAAAAAGGCAGGCATTTAAAAACAAACCTAAATATATAAGAACATCTACTGTGATGTTTTCACTTACACGTCCTGATCCCTACTTAAAATATGAAAGTTCAGTAATCAAATTTTTAATGAGATAAACTAAAAGTCAATGTACTTCAAAAACATTTAAGTTCTAAAAGCAAACAACATGGATTTGTTTTTAATTTCATCTTTAAAAAAAAAATCAAGCCACAAACCCAAAATTCTTTATCATAACATTTGCACTGGTTTAAAATTTCAGGGGGAAGAAAAAGGCTAGCAGCTCGCCCACTCTCCCAATCACCAATATCTGAAATCTAATATCCCAAGTCAGAGAACTACAAGCTCTCTTGCCATGAGTGCCAAAATAGGCACCTAACTCCTATCTACAAGGGTCTGGAAATAGAAGCCCAATTTTGAATAGTAATCAATTTTCTTCCACTTTGAGTATATTATCTTAAAATAACTGCTAATCCGTTCCCCCACTCTAGAATATCTAAGATTCACACCTGAAAATAATGCTCTGCATTCACACTAGTACTTCATGCATTTAGCTCTAAAATGGGACGACCCAGAGGGGCCTTTTGCTCAAACCAGAATCTGATGCCTCCATTGAAAGATTCCATACTTTATACTTGAAGGAAAGTGATTATAGTTAAGTTTATAAGGTTAGTAAGCTCTTGTCCATAACATTAAATCCAAAGAAACAAGTCTACCTTGACTTTAAACATACATACAAACACACACACACTCACACAGACACCCCACAGTTAGATATATCATTTTAAAACTTTTTAAGTAACATTTCTTGAACTGTGAATCCTTGAAATACTTGTTAACCATGTTGTACACAACTTTTTCAGCAATTAAAGACTAACTAGTATTAAGTTGCAAATATTAGCAAGAAAATTAAGTAGAAATAGTTCATGCCTTATTCTCACCTAATTATAAAAATTATCTTAAAAGGTTATGTGACTTATTTCAAATTCTATACAGTTAAAGCATAATTACATTTATAATTACATATTTGAACTTAAATTATTTTAAATTAAATATTCTGAATTTAAATGATCTTTATAAATTTTATAATTATGGCATTCTTGTAATTTGTATCAAATTCTTTAAAAATGGTCTAATCTAAACTTTTAAGACTTTTTTAAAAAGTCATTAATTTTCAGTCATCTTTTGATTGGATTGACATTTACATGTAAAAAGATATAGGTTATTACTTTTGCATTTAAGCTCTGTTTAACAAGGATAAATAAAAATCATTAACTAAAGGTTATTTAAAGTTTTTAAAATTAAATAGTGGGTTTCCTAAACTTTGGGATAATTTTTGGTAAATGCTTTTTGTTTAAAAACTATCAACTGCCATATAATTACAAATGCAATTTTAATCTATTGCTTAATTTGAGATAATTAAATTCAAAGATATCATGACTAGATATTATAACTTTTAATTACACTGTATTTGAGATACCTAATTTTATATCACTATAAGAAAAAAATTACAGGTCATATACTATTCTCCACTTTATTTTAATGTCAAGATATCTTATCTCATAAAAAATAATCTTTCTATTCTAAGAAAAATTTTAAAGTCTACTGGCTATGACATTAAATCCACTTCCTGTCTTCAAATCATTTATAAAATTTTCACAGTGAAGTGTAACTTATTCAGAAAAATCCCAGTTAAGAATTTTAAGTATATTTTATAAGTTCCTAGAATCACTTAAATTTCATGGATAGCTAACTGAAAAGATTTTAAACTAATGCAATGAGATTTTTTTTTTATAACAACAAACATCAATGCAACAAAATAGCTAAACAGGAGAAATACTTCAGGTGTCTGCTGAAAACTCAATTATTTCTATATATTCTAATGCCCAAAAACCAAATCATTTTTTTAAAGTTTATGATGGTTTTTCATCTATATGAATTTAGCACAAATTTACTGGTTAATTCCACTCAATATAGTTCCTTCATATTTACACAAGTTAAATAAACAAAAATCTTCATGCTTCTCACAGAAAGCCAAATTAACTTCCTATGTGGGAAGAAATTTAAAAAATACACACATGTAACATGCTATACTAAGTACTATAGAAAATTCATGGATAAGCTTTCAGGCTGAAATTTTTTAAACTATTAGAAAATAGCAGGGGCTCGAGATGTGGCTCAAATGGTAGCTCGCTCGTCTGGCATGCGAGAAGCACCAAGTTAGATCCTCAGCACCACATTTAAAAAAAAAAAGATACTGTGTCCACCTAAAACTAAAAAATAAATATTTTTTAAAAATAGCAATATTATAAGTATCCATATTCCCACCAAAACATAATGTTCAAATTATACATTTAAATTCACACAAATATGAAATCATATTTGCATTACATATATTTTTAAAAAGTTAAGCCTGCTGTGTACCATCCCCAAAATCACTGTCTCCTCCTTATTAGCAACCACTATTATGATTTTGATATGTCTTCATAATTATTTTCCATCTTTTAATTTACATATCTAAATAGCAGTTGTGTTTTGTATATTTTTCAGTTGACAAATGGTATCATACTAAAAGTACTTGCTTTTAATTCAACATTAATTTTCAAATGTATTGATATCAATATACTTTCTTCCTCTTAACAACTGTACTGGAACATACATGCATATACATTTTAGTTATCCATTTTTTTCACTAATGAATATTTAGGTTATTTCTTATTTTTCATTATTATAATACTTTAACAAATATTCTTAAACAAGTCTTTGTCCATACAAAAGTTTATCTAAAGCACTGTTTCTCAACTTTGGCACTACAGATATTTTGGGATGTATCATTGTCCATTGTTAGGGTTTGTCCTATGAATTTTAGGACATTTAGCAAAATACCTAGCCTCCACCAATTAGATGCCAATTATAATCCCCAGGCCTGACAACCAAAAATATCTCCAGGAATTGCCAAATGTCCTCTGGTGATAAGATCACCCCTGCTGAAAACCACTGCTTTGAAGTTTATATAAAATAAAATTGATGGGTTATATGCATATTTTCCATTTTATTGGACACTGACCAAATAGCTCTATCAACTCACATTCCCATCAGCATATAGTATCTCTGGTTTCCAAACACTCTTGCCAAAATTTGATAATGTGTGACTATTTAAGCTTTTCCAATAAAACAAATCATTAATTTTCCAAAGGGCGGACTGCCATTGGAACTAGTTAAGAACAAGTGGTAAACATATGCCACTTTTTAAGAAACATAAAAACCTTAAACTTCAACAAAGAAAAATATCTACATTATTATTCTCCCTTTTCTTCTAGGCCCCTTTACCTTAGCATGCATGTGATTAATATACTGAAATACTCCTAACTATTTAAACTCATTTTGCCTGGAAGCTTCAAAATCATTATATTTGATTTATATTTCCTAATAAAACTTTCAAGGCCAAAGATTTTTGAATAACTCACTTGAAATATTTTGACAGATATCACTTATGGTGAAAATTATACTTTTAATTGCTGGTTTGTAAATATAGAAATATACTACACATATATAACTATTCATTCACAATGCAAATACCTATTCCCAACTCCCTATCCAAAGAACCTATTAAATAAGCAAACTGGCTCTATAAATGAACTCAGATGGAATAAAAATGGTGGAGTAACCATACATTCTGCCTTCCCCATTCCATACCAAATCCATAGAAATTAGACCCAAAATTTGTAGTTCCTAATTTCCAGTCCTCTGAAAAACTCAATTTTAATTCCTGTTCTTATAAGATGCCTATTCTGTTTATTAAATATAGATCCTCACTTTGTATAAGCAATCTTGTATGATTTCTGTTATTGGCACCTAAAGAACTTGTCTAAGGCGATGGCACATGAAACGATTGATGACTTAACTGATAATGAATCCAACTATAACCAGAAAAGAAAACCAAGGCAGGCCAGAAACTCAGAAGAATACCCAGAAGATAAAAAAAAAAAACAAGACCTGATTGAAATTAAAATACACACACACACACACACACACACACACAAATTGCCACAAAATATAGGAGTATTCCAATAGCAATTCAAATACAAAAAGATATGTATTTGAAGCTAGAGGAAGCCTGAAGACCATCAACAGTATGATTATTAAGACTATCCAGGCATACTTCCCCTTCCCATCTCTCATCACAGTGCCAAGCCCTGGACAAGGTGGCTAGTAGGAGAGTTAACCTATCTCTCTCCTCAAGGAAAAAGCAGTAAGTATGGGCCCTTGATTAAAACCAAACTATCGAAGCCTGATACCCAACCTAAAGAATAGATATCTCAACATTTTATAATAAGGAATCCTTAGACGTTCTGAGGAGTTGTGTAGACTAATCAAAGCAGTGTCCTAGAAATATTAATACAGCATCAATAAGAAAGAACTAAAGAGAAGAAAGAATACAGCCCAGGAATGTCAGTCTGGAAACAAACAAACAAACAAAAAGGCATGCAGGTCCTGAAATACTGATACAGACCCTACAAAAAAATTAAACTGGGTAAGGAAAAAAAAATCAATTTGTTGGATGGCTTAGTATTGTAGGAAAGGAAAACAGGGTAGAGATTGCCTTCAATCATTTATTCTGTTAGACAATAGTTATGAAAAACTTTATTATAATATTTCTAGCACTAAATATTATTAAATTAATATGAGAATAAAGAAGTCAAAATTAACAGTGAGGTTCTGGACCTCAGAATATGGGATGAGATGAAAAGAAATCTGAATTTAAAGATAAATGACTCTCTGCTTTAGAAATGCTGAGGTTTTTGTCCTAAGAATTTCATTAATGTTAAAAAGACACTTTTATACCAAGTATATTTATAAACCTTTTTAAATTTATATTATGAAGTACTTGATAACATGAAGAATAAGATATAGAAGATGTTATAAAACACACAATAAACATGGTAAAACTCATTGCTGAATCCAAGAGCAGAACAATACCACTATCTTCAAGATCCTGGAGTATTCTTCCCCATATCTAACCTTTTGCCCCTCATGCACATAGATTACCACTATCCTGAATGTTTTCTTAACTCTACCTTACTTTATCTTAATTTTTTGCTCAATATTTACATATTAACAATATACTTGTTAATTTATCTTGAAGTTGCCCATCTAAAACAATACCATACTAGATGTATTTTTCAGTGAAGTGATACTATTTCTTCACTAAATGTTAGAGTATTTCTAAGAAAATGTGGACACATGACTGGAGGTCATTCATGTACAATGGCCTATAACATACTTCAATGTATTAAAATGCCACAACTTGTTCACCCTGTCTCCTAATGATGTTACTTAAGTATTCTCAGGTTTTTGTTGTTACAAATAATACTTCCACACAATATTCTTGAACACATCACCTGGTACACATGTCCAAGAGTCTCTCTCAATAACCAGAAGGAAAATTGTGTGATACGTTATAGGCATGTTCCATTTTACAAATAATGCCAAGTTGTCATTTTTTTATTTACAAAGACACATAATAGAAATAAGAAGCCAATACCAACAACCACCATGTAAAGCACATGCCCAATTAAATTTATATCACATGCAAGCACACAAATCTACTTGCAAAATAATCATCACCATTTTTAATGTCACTACCCAGTATCATAGTTAAAATTATATAAATATCTCAGGAAACTGGCTCTGCACTCATTTCACTTCTCTCAGTGAAACTATTATTTCAATGTGCCAAAGTCTTAGATGAGGTTCTCTGTGTACCAATAACAGAAACTCATACAAAGTTGCTTATCCAAATGAAAAACACTAAAAAGAAATAAAGATATCACACAGAACTGATGAATAGGAATTACAAATGCTGCCAAAAATTAAGGCTATTTTTTTTAAAGAGAGAGTGAGAGAGGGGGAGGGGAGAGAGAGAGAGAGAGAGAGAGAGAGAGAGAGAGAGAGAGAGAGAGAGAGAATGAATTTCTTTTTAATATTTTTTTTTTTTTTTTAGTTCTCGGCGGACACAACATCTTTGTTGGTATGTGGTGCTAAGGATCGAACCCGGGCCGCACGCATGCCAGGCGAGCGTGCTACTGCTTGAGCCACATCCCCAGCCCAAAGGCTATTCTAATCTCTTAGGGTCCTCACTGGTAATGGGATTCATTTTTCTTTCCACACTCCAAGCCCTTCTGCTTCTCCATAACTATAGGCTTGTCTTATATAGGTTGTCTCAGGCCCAGTTTTTTTTACCTATCTTTTACCTATCTTTCCATAAGAAAAGCCTAGTAAACTCTAACTTGTATCTTTGTCATCTAACATTTTTTAAATTATTGAAACACAGCTTAGCCCAATTTAGCACAGAGGTCAACCCAAGATCCTAACAGCTATGTAATGGTAATAATATAAGGGTCCCACTGACAAATCTGCAATGGCTCACCCTTGGCCAGAGATATCACTTCTCAAACAAGAGCCTAACGTTAGCAGACATCTAAAGCAACCAGAAAATTATAGTGAAAAGTGTAATGAAGTGCAACTGAGAAACTTAACCATAATTATGCAACTCACTACAGTACTCACTAGTCATTCTGATAGTAGTTTTCAGTTTATATAAAGCTACATACAACACCCTCCATTTCTAATGCCAAAAGCCATTTCTGACTATTTCTCACATTCTACCTTTTATGCTTTTCCTATTGCTATTTTTATTCAAATTCTCTTTGCAGAACTATCATACAATTAATCCAACTTCAACCTCTTGATTTATCTGGAGAAGTCCTCTCCTGGTTCTTTTCTGACATCTCAAGTTTTCTTCCCTTGTTATTTTTCCTCTGTTTGACCTCTTAGTTTTTAGAAATTATACCAAAAGCACATGCAGCAAAAGAAAGATAAACTAGGTATCAGATTTTAATTTTTTCTGTTTTTCCAAAGAAAACTTAAAAATTCACTTTAACAAAGTAAAAAGAATCTCCCAAAGAATGGAACAAAATGTGTCCAAATCATGTATATGGCACTTTTACCAACATATTAAAAAAAAAAAAAACAACAACTTAAAATTCAATAAATGGAAAGAAAATTCAAATAAAAACAGGGTAAAGGATTTGAATAGAAAAATACTCAAGAGAATATTCAAATGGCCAATAAGCATATAAAAGATGTTCAGCATCATTAATCATCAAGGAAATGCAAATCCTAGACACAACAGGAAGTTAGCAAAATGGTAAAGCTAAAAGCTCCAACTTCCTCCTCCCCACAGAAACAAAGTAACAGTAACTATCAGAATCAACTTTCCCAAAACTACAGAGCAAAGTTTTACAACAAAGCACATACTGAAAAAAAAGGCAACTCTAAACCTACTTTTTGATATTTTTAAAGGCCCCAGCCCCAAAGCTGATGAAAGAAACAAATCGACATACTCAAGAAGCTCAATGAGCTCCAGGTAAGATAAATTCAGAGATCCACAGAGATGCATGATAACAGAACTGTTAATAAAAAGAGGCCCTAGGAAAGCAAGACAGAAGTGACTCATCATGTACAAAGGATCCTCAATAAGATTAACACCAGCCTCTCATCAGAAACCATGGGGACTAGGAAGCAGTAGCATGATATGATCAAGCACATAAGAAAAATAAAACTTGGCTAATTGTATGTGTCCACTTGGTTGGGCCATGGGATGTCCAAACTCTTGGTCAAATAGTATTCAAGTGTTATCTCAGAATGTTTAGGATTAGATTACATTTGCATTGACAGACCAAGTAAAGCATGGTGGGAATGCTTCATTCAATCAAAGACTCTAATAAAAGGATTGAGAAAGATAGAACTCATTCTGACTACCCCAAATCAGGACATTGGTCTTTTCCTGCCTTCAGATTCAACTGAAATGTTGGATATTCTTGTGTCTTCCAGTTTTCATACTAGAACTTAAGCTATTGTTTCTCCTGATTTTCAGGCCTTCATTCTGGAGCTTCAAAACTGCAGATATTGGTACTTCCCAGCTTCCATAATCTTGTGAACCAATTATTTATAAGACCCCGCATCTGAGGGTGCAGCTGTGTGGTACAGCATCTCTGTAGCATGCATAGGACCTAGCACCAAAGAAAAATGTGTGCGCGCGTGTATGCGTGGGTGTGGGTGTGCTGTGTGTATGTATGTGCATGTGTGTGTATGTGCATGTTCTCCATCCATGTTTTTCTGAGTCTGTTTCTCTGGATACTCCTAATATAGCTATCAATAAAAAAATACTTAAAAAAATTCTCTATATCTGGCAAAACTGTCTTCCAAAAAAATTAGGGACAAAGAAAGACCTTTTCAGATAAACAAAACCTTACAGTCATTAGCATTAGATTTATCCTATAAGTATAACTAAAGGGAGACCATAAGTCTAAGGGAAAAGGCACTGGAAAGCAACTCTAGGCCTTGTAAAGAAATAAATATTCCAGTGAAGGTCAATATATGGGCAAACATGAAGACCACTATTATTGTATATTGTTTTGTAACCTTCTTGTTCTATTCCTATAGATTTTTAAAACAAATACATAAAAATATTGATAAATCTGTTACTGGACATAATACATAAAGATGTATTTTGTAATAAGAACAAAAAAAGAGGGAGAGGATGGAGATACACAAGTACAAAGATTTATCTACCTCTACAGTTAGGATGGTATCAATTTGAAATTGGCTGTTGTAAATTTAGGATATTAATAGTCATCTTTATGGTAACAACAAAGAAAATATTTTGTATATATTAAAACTTACACAAAAGGAAATGAAAGGGAATAAAAATGATTCACTACAAAAATCAAGTATGAAAATAGTAATGGGAAAAAACAAGGAACAAAAAAGGCATAACTCAGAGAAAACAAATAACAAAATGGAGCAAGTATGATTTCAAGTATCAATAGCGAAGCCAAGTATGGAGGCATACAACTATAGTGCCAAGTACTTGGGAGGCTAAGATAGGAGGAACACTTTTGCCCCACAAATTGGGGACAAGACTAGGCAACACAGTGAAACCCTGTCTCAAAGTATCTGTAGTTACTTCATAATACATTAACATGCCCCCTTAGAATAATAGACTGAATATCATGAAAAAACAGTAAGAAAAAAAAAGGCTTGAAAAACAATACAAACTAGATCTAACATATATAGAACACCACGCCATGTTACAGAAAAATATACATTTGTTGCAGATGCACACAGATCATTTTCCAGAAAGACTATTCTAGAAAAGACTAACCAAAAATCAAGTCTCAATATTTTTTAAAAAAAGTCCAAAATCATAGGCATTTCTTATAACTACAAAGAAATAAAGCACAAACAGGTAAAAATTAAATACTAGTCTTAGATAACCAATGAGTTAAAAAAAATAGAAAACAACAAAACTTATCAGATGCAGTGAAAGCATTATTCAGAAGAATTTTATTGATTTTTTAAAATAAATGACAGCGGAATGCATTACAATTCTTATTACACATATATAGCACAACTTTTCATATCTCTGGTTGTATATAAAGTGGGTTGACACCAATTCGTGTCTTCATACATGAACTTTGGATAATGATGTCTAGCACATTCCATCATCCTTGCTAATCCCCTGCCCCTCCCTTTCCCTCCCACCCCCCTGCCCTAGCTGGAGTTCCTCTTCCTCCCAGCTCCCTCCCTACCCCACTAAGAATCAGCCTCCTTATATCAGAGAAAACATTCTGCATTTGTTTGGGAATTGGCTAACTTCACTTAGGATTATCTTCTCCAATGCAATCCATTTACCTGCAAATACCATGGTTTTATTCCCTTTTCTTGCTGAGTAAAATTCCATTGTGTATATATTGCACATTTCTTTTTTTAAGCATTCATCTACTGAAAAGCATCTAGGCAGAAGAATTTTTTTATAGGTGTAAATGACTACATTATAAATAAAATTTCAAATCAATAAATAGCTTCCCCTTCACTACAGAATAAAATTCCACCTCTCTACAGCCTGATCTTCAAAGTCTCCCATGAAATGGATTCAACTCACATACCTAATGTCAACTCTTAAGTTATCCTTGAGCCCTATAAGTCAATCTCTCAATTCTTTTAGAATGTCATGTCTTTCACATCTGGACAGTTTTTCTTAAGACTTTACCCACTTAACAAACTTTGTTATCCACCCTCCAGGACCTATAGGCTCTTGTTATTTTTCAAACTAACTTTACTCAAATATAAGATGCCAATAAATTTTAAGATATTTGCCAATTTTGAAGGTGTTATGTGGAAAAGAAAATAAACAGCATATAATAAATTTATTCCTCTGAATTCCCTCAGTACAGCATTTATATTTCTTATTTAACTTCTTAGGCTTCTTTGTATTATGACTTAATACTGTCAATCTCTATTAGATCACAGACTCATGAGGACAAAAATTCTGTCTTACTTATATATAATATTGTAGAAATCTCACTATGGAGTTTCAGTAAGACAACCTGGACTTGAATGTGTTAAGAAAAAAGAAAATAACACTTTAACACTTATCTCACATGTATTATCAGAATAAATTAGTGAATATACATTAAAATCAATTTGTAAAGTGGATCTTATTCAAATGCAGGATTTTGGTATTTTAAAAGATATTTACTAAACTTAAATGTCACACTGCAAATCTGTCCCTCTTCAATATCAAAAGGTACATGAGGGAATACAGGAAATTTTTTTTCAAGTTCCTATAAAGTTACTACATCTCATCATACTTCAATGACATAATAGTTACCAGGATTCAGGAGAGCAAAGAACCCTTCCAACACTCTAGATAATCACTATGCCATGATTAGCAATTCCTATTATTGATTCCAGAGAGCAGGTCTATGACTCACTCCCATTTCTAGTCCCATAAGCAAGGATTTTTCAAAGAGTATCAAAATATCCAAGGAGGGAAGTGCAATCTGAAAACAAAATAGCACTCTCCCACTTTTTATTTGTATTATTTAAATACACTGAATGTTCAAGTAACATAAAAGGGCATATCAAAGTGGGACACCAGCTGAGGAGCATGGCACTGGGAAACACTTCAATAAAAAGGAATAAAGACATAAAATGAAGAAAACTTTGAGTGTTCATGTCCATCACATCTCTACTACCTAAACTACTAGAATAACCTCTTCATAGTTCTCACCTGCAGTACAGCATACTCCTCAACTTATCTTCTATACCATGGCTATGTTCAGCTAGAATAAATCAACACATTCCTACCTTTTCAAGTAGCTTCCTGTCAACTTAAGAATAAAACTAACCTGGTCTCTGCCTGGCTTTCCAAAATTGTTTTATGGTCTTGGATGCCACAAACTCAATGCTCCAGCAACAACTATTCAATCCAAGTTTTATACATATGCTTTAAACTCTTTGAGGCTTTGTGTCCTTGTTCATACCTTCTCCCAGCAATGTCCCTTCTTTACCAGGTCTGATCAATCTTTCAAAACTTGGCTCAACTTTTATAACCTGCTAAAAGTGTTCCACAAATGACAAAAACTGGGCCAACTGCAGCTCCCTTGAGTTCCTACAAAACATGTGCCTATCTCTAACTGAAATGCTAATCTTAATACTTTTTAAGGTATTACATTGCTTAAAACTTTTAGTTGTCCCTGCTCCCAAAATCTTTTTAGGAGCTAGTGCTGCAAACACACATAGGCATATTGATGAATATTACACACTAGCAATGTAGTTGTTGAGCTGGTCAACTAAACTCATTTCGGATCCATTTCCCAAAATTACCCTGCTGCTCTGTATAATATACAAATGTATTTCCCAAGCAATCCTGAGATCTGGCAAAGATTTGTCCAGAAGGATCTGACCAGTGGAGAAGCACTGATGGGTAACTGAAAGACGAGAAGTCAAATTTTCTCCCTTTCTCTCTACTTCCTGTAACATCCCTGACAGAAGCTATGTCCTCTATAACTCCAGTTTCCCTCTGATGGCCCAGCTCCCATCATGCAACCATTAAGTTCTGGTTTCCCCACACAGTCTGGTTTTTATAGTCTAGAAACACCACCTATTCTCATCTTCCCTCTCGGTTTGAGACACTGGAGGCTTTCTTCTGTAGTTATTTTCTAGGTTATATCACAGTTCTCCATTTGGCTCCTAAGCAATTCCATTATCTACGGAACTAGTTCTGGTTAACTTTACTAGATGCTGAAGGACCTACTGTGGTCACTATTTCCTATATGAGTCTTGACTGGTTTCATATGCCATTTTAAAAAGAATATATCAAAAATGTAACACTTCAACATAAAAAGTACAGCATAAAAAGTTTCAACTGAAGAAAGCTTATTACACAAAAACATTATTCAGAATACAGACACAGAGGGAGAGAACATCATGCATTAAATTCTTAAGAGTAAAAATAAAGAATCTAACATTTTATTCATACCGAAGTAATCCTTATTGGGATGAAGTCTAGTCAATTGCAATATTTGCCTGAATTAAGTCAATCACTTATAATAAAAATGTCACTTTTTTGAAACTTATTTAGTAGAGGGGGAAATTGGAAGGATTATGGAATTTGGAGTCACTGCAGGCCAAGACATCTGTTCGGAGGGAAAAAAAATGTTAAAGACCGCCTGTCAGTGAATTATCATTCAAATCCACAAAACAGTCTTTTTTTTTTTTTTTTAGTACAAATCCAACTAATCAGTTAAAAACATCTATGTTTATCCAAACATATTTCATATTTTAAGATTATAAAGTAGTAAAGTTGAAAGGAATCACCTTGAACATAAGGAATAAATGCACAATTTGTAAAAAAATGTTAACAGCTGCTTATTATAGGGCTTCTCAACTCTTCCCTTTCGTGTATTCATTATCTGAAATTCCTTTAGAAGAGCAAAACTGATAAAATTTTACTTACTGCCCAAACAAATTTCAGGAAATGAAACATGTCTAGAGGAAAGAACATTATTTTTTGTTTTTATTTTATAATATTTCTTAATCTCTGAACATATATTATTGATCTCTACAAATATATATGTATGTATATGTACGTGTGTGTGTGTGTGTGTGTATATATATATTTTCCCAGTGATCTCCAAACAAAAGCAAAAAAATCAATTTAAGATTACAGACTTTGGAAGAATAAGAGATATAAAGAAAGATGGGCCTGACATTAATAACAAGTAAGCCTAAAATTCTAGAAACTTACATAAACCATTTTACTCAAAACCCTAAGAGACAATTTTACAATGAGAAAATAAACCCCAAAAAGATTACAAAATCTTTCCAAGCTACCTAATCAGAAAACATTAAACTCACAATTTAGTTCAGTAGTATCTGGATCTACATTTTTTTTAAGAATTTCTTTTTTAGTTGTAAATGGACACAATACCTATATTTTGTTTATTATTTATGTGGTGCTGAGGATTATACCTAGTGCCTCACACATGGTAGGTGAGTACTCTACCACTGAGCCACAACCCCAACCCCTAGATTATATTCTACTACTATACCTTGCTTTCTCTGTAATGATATGCCTTGAAGATGATTTTTGAATCAGTAAATTCATTTTTTTAAAAAAGTTAAAGCAACAAGACAGTCCCTAGGCTAACATTTTAAGTAATCTTTAATACCATCAAATGTTCACACATTTTTAGCAAATACTTGTATAAAGAGCTTTACAGCATCTACTACGTTCAGCATCTGCAAATAAACAGATATGATTAAGGACCTACCTCCAACAATTTCTAAGTAAATACATATGTTCATGAATACTGTTACTCAAATATGAGATCGGCATATCCAACCCCTCATCCTACCTACTCCCTTCACTTTGTAAATCATATGTTGATAGAATGAACTCATCAGATCTTCTAGGTCAGGTGCTGCTCTTAGTTGTCTCATGTGTAAAAACAGGATGAAATGCTGAATCATTGTCTAAATCTCTTTGTGCAATTTTGATATATGCTTTCTGGACATTATATGGCCACCAATATCCTCCACACTATTACTCAAATCAATGCCCAACTCTAAAGAATAAAATTTTATATTACAACCCCATACACATATACATGCGAATGGGGTTGTAATATAAAACAAGTTTTCTATAAATACCACAATTACTAGGCACAAAGCACTTTACATTTTCTAACTTTTTAAAAATGCTAATAGCAACCCACTAAACTATTCATAAATCACTGGCCTACAATTAGAAAAACACTGCTCTAGAACCTAACCACTCAAAAGGAGTATTAACATGACATGAGCATTAACATGACATGAAATTGGAGGAGAAAAAAGTTAATAAGGAGAGGCGGGTGGGAGGAAAGGTGCTCTCCAAACATGTAAACAGCTAGTTTATCAACTCTCCCAAGCCCCTAAAAATCTCATTGGTTCCCGATAGGAGCCACAAGCTTGTAACATCTAGCCTGTTCTTCCTCCTCCTTTTTTTCTCCTCCTACCCATTACCATGTCATCAAAGGTATTCCCTGACATTATAGTTTTGGGGAATTAGTGAAATATTTTTTTGCTTTTTTATTGTTTTAAACATGCAGAAAATGTACCATTTAATCATTTTTTGTATAATTCAGTGGCATTAAGTATATTTACAATGTACCATCATTACCATTATCTCTACTCAGAATTTATATCATCTTAAACAGAAATTGTACTAATTAATAAATCTTCCAATGCTCCTCCTCTATCCATAATAACTTCTCATTGATTTTATACTATTTTGTAAACATACACAAAATAAGTGAAAATAGAAAAATGAACCCCAATAGACAGGACTGTCAAATTCTGCTATAATTATTCACCTGTCCTTTTCATTTCACTCCATATATTTAGAACAAATGACCAGTTTAGATTTTTCTCACATAACCACAAAGTCATTATAATACTGACAATAATTTATTCATATATTCAAATACTAAAATTTTAAAAATCAATTTGTTTTAAAATTTCACTAATTATCTCAATTTGGCAATAATTCCTAAATTTCTTACATTAAGTGATTTATGAAGGATAATTATTACTCAAGACAATAGTTTCATATAAAAGCTTTCTACTGACTTCTACCCTGTCAATTACATCACTAAGCCACTGAGAGAATACTTTGCTTTTCCCACTGAAAAACTAGCATCTTATTTCTTATGTCAAAAGTGGAATATTTTCTCAGCAAAGTATCATAAAAGTAACCTAGTAAAACCACTAGCATCATTATTTTAACTACATAATCATGACTAATTAGAAAAGTCTATTTAGTGTTACATTTTAAAATGGATTACTACCTGAACTGGAAAGAAATCTAGATTTCTTTTGTTTAACCTATAAGTTTTTATAATAATTTACAGACTGTGGAGATACAATTTCACCTAAAAATTGTTTCTTTTCCAAAAAAAGTCAAACTAGAGCATGCAAGAGATAGATGAATAATCTTTACTTGACAACAGTAATTTCTACTTCTATGAGGACTCACTTTGATACCTAGAGATTCCATACTAGATGAAAAATACCATTTCAAAATATAAAAGATTAGAGGACATAAAAGATAAAACAGAGGTTCATTCAAATTAAACCTCTAATGTTACACATAGCACATGAGTTAAAATGAAATTACCAGCCTGTGGTATATAAACAACCAAAGCTCAAAATATGAAATACAAAGCCAAATGTTAACAAGAAAAAACCTACAATACCTTTAAGTGTCTTTTCTAATCCTGCATATTTTTACTAATGCAAAATATATCAATTTAGAATGTATAATCTTAATGTTCTTTAAATTTTGTGATTACAAGGGATTACCTCCAAGATCAAAAGCAGCACTGTATGAATACTAATATCACATGATATAATAGTACAAAAATTTGCTGCTGCTCAAGTTCTGCTTCATAAGTGTATAAAGAGAATTAGAAACATTTAAGATGTTTAATAGGAAGCATTTGTGTATGTGTGCTTAGACAAAGCTGTCACTATTTTTATCCAAATCACTTCCAAAATATTTGACTGAAGATATAAGAACTTCCTGAAAGAAAGGCCCCCCTTATTTTAATGTCTCTGTAACCTGAAAAACTCAAAAGCTACAATAACATTTCTGTGAACCAACATTCCAAACATGACATCTTCCAAAAATAACCTCTGAATTGTCTTCATTATTTTTATAATTTTACTATGTTTTTAGAATGCAGTTTTAAAATGTAACCAGCTAGTAGCTTCCACAAGTTATCACTCACTATGGGAAAATGTACAGGTATTGAGTGAAGAAAAACTAGAAAATAATGTGCAAAATATACAAATAATTCCATACCATAAACCTTCTAATTTTATATCTTCACTATAAACAAGAAAAAGGTCTATAAAACATTTTACAGAAATTGGTATTATCAATTCACATAGTGCCCAATTCATTGAAGTGATCTGATGACTATTTCTCTAAATTATTGAAGATTAAAGAATTTAACTTCTGAAACTAAAGTATAAACCTTTAAGTACATATTTAATAACCATTTTTGGATGAAATTCCTAAAAAATTCAACTTGACAACAACTGTCATGACTTAAACCTCAAAAATGTGTACACATTGCATTTGGCAATGATTTTAACATATAAACACACACACACACACACACACACATAAAAATGTTAAGTCACTGATTGCTTCTTGCCTTCTTAGCAACTGCCTCTCTTATACACCATGAAGAATGGGAAGCTGCCCAAACTGTGGGCAGCCTACTTTACCCAAAACTAATCTCCAAATCAACAGGTAAAGCCACATTCTGACATTAGCTTGCCTTCAAATAAAAATGTATCATTATTCAGTATTCTTAATTCTTTAATAGTTAAAAAATATCAATTATATAAAATATATTTTATATAAATTATATATTTTGTAATTATATATCATATAAATGTTATATTTATATGCTATATAGTTTATTTATATTTATATAATTATATGTTATAAGTATATATTAACAATATTTTATGTAAATTGTATAATAAACAATTTCAAATTCTTGGCAGATTAAATTATATTTTACTCAGGAAAAATTTTTAAGCTGCCATATACTAGGAACCTAAGAGTCAAAGACTATATGCAGTGCTTTTATAAACATAATTATGTCCCCTCCTCCCTATGATATACTGAAAGGTAGATTTACCATTTTACTAATGAGAAAACTAAGTATGAGAAAGGAGATAGACATTTGCTCAAGACCAGTCCAGGTCCACCTAACTTTAACATATGTTTGCTCTTCCCACTATTTTATGCTCTCCCTTATACAAACCTTGTTCATAGGTTAACAACATATTACCAACTATTATTTCCCCCAAAGTGTTCGGTACTTGGAGAAATAAATTCATTTCTAGGAATGCAAATACTAGGGCATGATGTTTAAAAAGTTCTTCTTGGTTTGACTTTTAATATTTCAAAGATGAATATAAATAATTACATCATTGACATAGCAAGATTTAATGATATTAATTATTCACCACAAAAGATTTCTGAACAGGCCAGCTGTGGTGGCACATGCCTATAATCCTAGCATATCAAGAGGTAAGGGCAAGAGGATCAAGAGTTCAAAGCCAGCTTCAGCAACTTAGCAAAGCCCTAAGCAACTATGTGAGACCCTGTCTCAAAAAATAAAAACAGGCTGGGGATGTAGCTCAGTGATTAAGTGCCCTTGGATTCAATCTCTGGTACCAAATTATATATATATTATATATATATATATATATATAATATATATATATTATATATATATATATATATATAATATATATATCTGTAAGCTGACCAAAAATCCAAAAGTTGAGTAATATATTTGCAAAAAGCACTGTCAAACAATCTGTTCACCAAGAGTAAATTCACAACTAAGGATGAGGCTCAGTGGTAGAGCATTTACTTAGCATGCACACAGCCCTGGATTCATGCAAAATAAAAAATAAAAAAAACAAAACAATTTTCCAAGAACAAAATTATGTGACACTCAAAACTGCTTAGTTATACTCTCTTGTTTTTATTTATAATAAATGATTTATAATGACTCTAATATAAGTGTTTTCTTTACAGAGAATACTATTTTACACTTCTGTCTGCAACCATTCTTATTTCAATCAATCCTGATAGGCATTTTTGTTGTGTATAGAATTCTAGGTTGGCAAATTTTTCACAGCAATATAACTCCACTGTTTTCTGGTTTTCATTTCTAATCTTCAGCAGTCAACTGTCAGTGTAGTTGCTCAGCTACTCTGAGCATAATCTGTTGCTCTCCCACAACTTTTTAACACCGTCTTTGCTTCTGGTGTTCTCCATTTTACTAAGAAGTGTCTGTATTTACTTTAAGCTATTCTGCTTACAAGTCTTTAAGTTTCTCAAATTTACATTCTTCTATTTTCATCAGCTCTGAAAAATTCTCAATTATCTCTTCAAACACTGCCTCCACCTTTCCTACTATTTTGCCCTTCTGCTCTTGACAAACTGATGAAGTATTGTTAAATTCTCAAATTATGTTTTCTATGAAAGAGGACACATATTTTTTTAAAAAATAGGCATTTGCAATTTTTTTTAGTTGTAGATGGACAGATGCCTTTATTATTTTTAATGTGTTGCTTCGAATTGAACCCAGTACCTCACATATGCTAGGCAAGTGCTCTACCACTGAGCCACAACTCCAGCATGAGTTTACATATCTTAACCTCTTACTTTGGCCCATTCCCTTGACTGTGATATTGTCTTCTCTCCTGTATTTAGTTTATTAAGTCTTACTTGTTTTTTAAAGCTTTTAACCACACCAAGTTTTTTCATTTTAATTATTAAGTTTTATTTTTCATTTGTAGAAGTATTCAGGTCTTTTCAAATGTATTAGGTTGCTTCTTCCTTAAAGATATTTTTCATCTTTTTAAACATAATTGTTTTATAATGTGATAATGACAATATCTGAAGTTTTGAGGATATATTTCTAATAGTATTTCTGCTGCTTCTTAATTATGGTTCCTTTTTTTCTTGTGCCACTGGATATATTTTATCATGAGCTAAGTCTTTAGAAAGTTATTTGTAGGAATTTCCTGTGGCCCATGATAAAAACTTTTTAATCTCAGGATTTTGATTTCCTTCTGCCAGGCAACTACTACCGCTTTAAATTCAAGCTTTGACAATTTGTGGAAATCCAGGAAAGGAAGGCCTGTGGTTATAACGACTTAGGAATGAATAATATTTTTTTCAGGTTCTAAGCAACTGTTGGTGCAGTCTCCTGTGGGCAAGAGCATAAATTTTTGAGAGTTCCAGTTTTATAGGAATTTCCTATTAGACTTCTCTCTTTGGGCCAAAATGGGCTTTAAGTTGTATCTCCTAAGCCATGTGAGACCTTCACATCCAAAGGAAAACTGCCCTTGAGGGAAAAATGTTTTTATATGCTGCTTACTGTTCTGAATTCCTGCTTTCACAGATTTTGTTTGGCCATTTCTGTCATGTTATTTCTTAATATCCAGCATTTCTAATTGTTTTCAGAAAATTTTTCTGTCCACATATCCTGGCTAACCACATACTCTGTTTGCAATTTCAAAAGGCTTCACAGACTAGGTTTGGTGGTGCACACCTGTAATCCCAGAGACTGATCCTGCTGGGGCAAGAGAATGGCAAGTTCAAAGGCAGCCTCAGCAACTAAGGAGGGCCCTAAGAAAAGAGTGAAACTCTCAGAATAAAAAATAAGAAGACTTGGGGATGTAGCTCAATGGTAAAGCATCCCTAGGTTCAATCCCTGGTACGGGAAAAAAAAATAAAAATAAAAGCTTCACAGTTCTATAGGTCAACCCTAAATTTCATTTTGTAGAAATCTGTACAAATGAAACTACAAGGGACAGTCTATCTTTATCCAGTTTGATTCACTATCAAGGATAGAATCTTGCCAATCCTAACAGATTCTATTACAAAATTATTATTTAGAAAACTGGATAAGATTCTGTTCTGAAATTAATAGAGCCATGTATAATTGCTATGGAATTTACTGGTCTACTAATTCCCTAGCAATATGTAAACTATACAAAAATCCCATATTTGCAACCACTGGAAGCTTAGGTGGAGTGGCAAAAGATGACAAAGAAGAACTGAATTCAGTTTTATTTCTGCCAAGAAACAAAATTGTAAGGAATAATCAAAATACCAAGAATCACACACAGAGAAATAACCCCAATATTTATTAAACTGTACTAAACAAATCTAGATGACATGAATTATTTTGCTAGAAAAATCTGAATTACTGAAATTGATCCAAGGAATGAAAATTACAATAACTAAAGAAAAAGCTAAGAAACTGCTTTAGTCAAATAGGCTAATAATTTCAATTCATATTCTTTAAATTGTTTCAGAGCACAGCAAAAAGAAAGTTTCCCTGTTCTTTGATGAAATTAGTATAATACTAACTCTAAACCTGACAGAACACATAGGTAAAATGCATGGCTATTATACTTACAAATATGGCTATAATCATCCACAAGAAAGTAATAACAAGTAAAAATCCTTATTAGAAAATATATTACAAACATGGTTTACTACAGAATATAAGAATTTGAAACTAAAAAACTATTAATTTGCCATGATAGCAAGACAAAAAAAAATGTTCTATCAAGAGAAGGCAAAAGAGGCATTTTATAACAGTAAACAACATTTCCTACCATTAAAATCAGGCACAAAACAAGAGGCCTGGCTGCCATCTCTATTAATTAAAACTATTCTGAAAGTGGTAAACCAAAAAAATTATATAAGCAAACAAAATAAAAGGTATAAATACTAGAAAGGAAGGGGTAATCAACCAGCAATGTTTACAGCTATTTTCTACTTGGAAAACCAAAGAGAACCAGAAAGACTATCAGAAATCAGGAGAATAAATATAGAACAGCCCCCCCCAAAAAAAATAATTAGAAAGAATGAGTAAAGTCTGGCTCTACCCAGATATGATAATGCATTTAAAGCTAAAGGAAATTGTTACTGCTG
The DNA here is from genome assembly GCF_052094955.1 of Ictidomys tridecemlineatus. Taxonomy (NCBI): domain Eukaryota; kingdom Metazoa; phylum Chordata; class Mammalia; order Rodentia; family Sciuridae; genus Ictidomys; species Ictidomys tridecemlineatus. The sequence goes on along the minus strand of NC_135492.1, from coordinate 20,454,758 downwards.
GTAAAGAGACAGCTCAATGGAATAACACCAAAATTCCAAAAATAGACCCAAGAAGACTTGAGCATTTAAAATAAAATTAGTGTTTCAAATCTGTGGTAAAAATACAAACTTTTCAATAAACAATGTTTTTTTCACAATTTGAAATGAATAAATATGGATCTCTACAACCTGTTTGTACACACACACACACACACACACACACACACACACACACACACAAATATTTCCAGATGGGTCAAAGATTTACATGTAAAAACATGAAACTAAAAATTTTCCCAATTGCAGTGGTATCGATCAAGTGTTAAGTTTTAGAATCTTGGGATAGAGAAATCTTTCCAACATTATCCCCACACCAAAAACCATAATAAAGTGTAGTAGCTATTCATAAGGATTTTAAAAAGTATAAGAGAAATTTTAAAATAAAGTTAAAAATATTTATAATATATAATAAGCAAAGACTTTTTTAAAAATTTCCAATATATGAATAACTCTTGAAAATCAGTAGGGAAAAAAAGTGAACATCCCCAAAACTTAAGTTTAGGTATTAAAGAAATAAGAATAAAAGAATTTTATCAGTCTTTGCTGCCACACTGACCCAAAATAATGATTTAAAATACCAACTGGTAGCAAGGTTATGGGCAAATGAGTCCTCTCCTGTTCTAAAAGCTATAGTATAAATTACCTTTCTATAAGGCAGTTTGATTGTAAATATCAAAATCTAAATTATCCATAACCTGTAATACAATAATCCCAATTCTACAAATATATTTGAAGTAGCAATATCAATGCATGAGAATTTATGAAAGACAAAATTAAAAGAACACTGATTACAAATTAGAAGCACAGGGTTGGGGTTGTAGCTCAGCTGTAGAGCGCTGGCCTAACACATGCAAGACCCTGATTCGATCCTCTACACCACATAAAAAATAAATAAAGGTATTATGTCCAACTAAAACTAAAAAGTAAAATATTTTTTTAAAAAATGTACAACTTCCATTCAGTTCATTCAGATAGCCTTATGTAGATATACTCAATGACACTAATGATCCACAATATTTAGCAGCTACATGATAGCATTAAGCATTTCATACATGCACACAATATTATACATACACACTCATTCATTTAATTCTCCAAACAATCCTGGGAGGTAGTTACTATTATTAAGACCATTTTAAAGATGAGAAATTGAGGCACTGTGAGGCTAAGTAACTGGATAGCATGGCATTAATACAGACATAATAAGAGAAATTGTGAAAATATTTACATAATTAATAACTAAAAATATAAATTAGAAGTCTTCCATTATTTAGACAGGCAACAAATGCTCCCTTGAGTTCACAAGTAATGATGTGGCCATTCAGCTGTGAAGTCCAGGAAGTACAGCAGACCAGGTATGGCCATGCACAGCATCAGGGTAAGAAATGAAAAAGCCAGCAAGTGACAGTGCAGCAAGGACAAAGCTACTCCAATTTTCAAAGAAAGAATTTGGACAACTGTGACCAACAATTAGTTTGTTTTCTTTGTGGGATTCAGGAGCATTCAACCACTGAGATACATTACAGTCCTTTTTTTTTTTTTTTTTTTTTTTTTTTTAATCCTGCTAAGTTGCTGACTGACTGGCTTTGAATTTGGTGCTCCTCCTACCTTGGCCTCCCAAGCTGCCACCTTACTTCTCAGCCTTTTTTTATTATTCAATTTGTATAATGTTTAATGTTACTAAACCATTGTACAGGCATTGTTTTTAAATGTTTGTATGACATCTGTAGAAAGATAAACATTTTCCTAAACATTTAATGTGTTTTTGAGAAAGCATTTTACCCCTGAGATTTGTTTATACCAACTTCCTTCCCAAACTCACAACTGCCCCATTAATAGAGAAAATGGTGCTACTAAAAGCAGCCCACAGTTCCTCTCTTCCTACTCTCCCATTGCCTCCCATCCCACACCCATCAAAAAACTTAACATTTCTCAAGTTCAGTACACACACAGTAGGCACTGCTATCCTAGTGATCTATCCTATCCAAGCTGAAGAAAATGCCTTATCTCAGCTGTAAAAACAAGGAAGTTGAAGAAAGGATAGTATGTTAACATTTTTATGAAGTACAAATTATTTGACTTAAAAGATAATCTTTCATTCTGAGGTTGTCCTTACTTTTTCAATATTAAAATATAATAATAGCCGGGCATGGTGGCACACACCTGTAATCCCAGCGACTCAGGAGATTGAGGCAGGAGAACTGCAAGTTAAAAGCCAGCCTCAGCAACTTAGGGAGGGCCTAAGCAACTTAGCAAGATGGGGTCTCAAAAAAATAAAACATGGATTTGGCTAAGTGGTTAAGCCCCTTTTCCCCTCCCGTGTGTGTATTAACCATTGCTTACTTTTTATTGTTCTTACTGGCCAAAAAGCCAGTGACCAAGTCAATCCCTGTATCTAAATGTTAATACAAAGAAACTCAGTCAACCACTAAAACCTAAATATTAGGATAAATAATATAGAATAAATAGCATGTATGTGTGCGTGTGTGGAGGAGCATAAAGGATTAAAAACTTGCAAATTCAAAAGGAAGTATATATTTTACATTTAGCAATGAGGTAAAAACCAATTGACACTGATCCAGCAAAGAAAAAGCAGAATACAACTTTACAAATTTCAGTTTCTTATTCAGAAAAGATTGTAAGCACTGATAATTTTCATTTTTGGTGGGATAAAACAGGAAATAAAACAATGATAACTTTTACTTTTAAAATGAAAGTGAAGGGGCTCAGTGGTAGAGTGCTTGCCTAGCATGTATCAGGCACTGGGTTTGATTCTCAGCACCTCATATAAATAAATAAAGGTCCCTTGAAAACTAAAAAAAAAATTTTATAACAATAAAAAATGAAAGTAAAGTTCATAATTCTCAACAATACTAGAAAAATAATTTAAAACAATATCATTACTTTACTAAATAATAAGGCATCATAGAGAAGATTGTTAGAAACAAATATTCTGAAGTCAAACAGAGCCCAGCTGTGTATTAGCAATGTAAACCTAGATATGCTACTTTACCCTGTTTCCTTAAAGGTTGTTGCGTTAAATGAGTTAAAATATGCAAAGTGCTTAGAGCAGTGGTTGGCACTTAGTAAGTGCTTTAAAAGTTCGTTACACATATAATTTAATGACGTGAAGCAACAAAGGCAAAGTAATGATTAGAATGAAAATGATAAATATTATGGGACTAAAAGTAGTGGCTATTATACTTTCATAAAGTTCTTACAAAATACTTAGCAAGTGTAAGGCCCTGGGTTCAGCACCATTAAAAAAAGGAACCATTTTTATATACATAAAATATATAAGGATCTCTGTGACCTTATACTTTTTATTTTATATTATTAAAATTAGAAAAAAAAATCTGAATCCAGTTACAATACCCTCAATGACTGTTTACATTATATGCTTCCAAAGCTCAGAAACACACTACCCCAATTGAGTACACTACTGCATTTGAGAGAAAGCAGAAATTACTTCTACCAATAAAAGAAATTTTCATATCAGCAATAACTCAGACACATGATTCCTTGCCTATACACTGACCAAACTTAGTTATTCATATCTGACCAAGTTTTCACACAGCACACCAAACTTCTATAGAGAAGAAGCAAACACCTGCGCACACAGAATAGGCATTAGCACTCCTTCAATTCCTCCCCTGGGATCCAGACTTGGCTTACTCTGCACAAGGGATTTTCTTAAGCAAGTTTTCTTAGTTCACCCTGTCATCTGACCCTTCTTCCAAGCCATGTCTACACCCAGGGTAGATTATTTACTTAAATACCACATCACTATATTTCTTAGACATCCTTAGTACTCAAGAGTAGTTGTCTCCCCAAGCATTACCTTAGAAATGTAGAATATTAAGCTGCATCAACCATCTACTAAATTAGAATCTGCATTTTTAACAAGAGCTCCAAGTGATTCCTATGAACATTCAGGTTTGAGTACTGTTCTGACACTGCTGCAGATCGTTGTGATAATTAAGTGTTCGACTACGTGTGAATTCAGAAATTTGGTATGAAAAATCACCAATACATCTGAAAAGTCCAAAAAACAAATAACCAATCTGAATTGGTTATAAATTTGACACTGACAAAGGTGTTCAGTGATATTTTCAGCAACGCTACGTTTAATGACTCCTGCTTTTATTTTGTGCAATAGCCCAACATTAATAATGTATAGTTTGGAGAGGTGGGGGGACTACATTTTGATGTAGGAAGACTACTACAAAGTGATAGAAATTTCAGAGCGCTCGTAAGTTAAAATTTCGGGATTTACTACAATTCAGAGTTGATAAATACAACTCTGTCCCGAAAGTCATTCTTCAAGGAAGATAACATCTGAAAGATGCAAACTTGGAACAGTTCATATTCCCGGAACTACAACTATTTAGTAACTGGTACTAACCATAACCTTAGGTCACATGTAAGAAAAGAATCTTGTTTGGGAAGGCTGTTGCCAGAAGGGGGAAAAAAAAAAAAAAACTTTCACCCTCCGCAAAGTTTCTCCACATGTCCCAATGGATAGGCCTCAAACTTGCACGTTCTTACAGGTGAATAAGCTGAGGTCGTATTACAACAAACCAAGGAAAAGTTAAGGCAAGGTTTCTCTATTCTAAAAGCTGCATTTTAGAAGGCAGAAGAACTCCGGGCTCACTTCGCTTCCGGCCTGCGAAGGAAGCGTGCCTCCCAAGGCTGAAATGAACAAGGAAAATGACCAAGTAGGAAGTGAAACCCTACTGCAGCCACCAAGCTCTGCCCTCTAGCAGGCTGGCCTTCCAGACTAGCCCCCGACCTCGCGCGGGAGGGAAGGCAGGCTGGCTGGAGGCAGCACCCCGCCCACCTCCCAGCTGCCTGCCAGAAGCGCACAGACGCGGGGCGGGCGCTAGCTGCCTGGGGCCTTCCCGAGACGGCGGCGGCGCGAGGGGAGGCAGGATCAGTCCTGAGAAGCCGGCGCGGGAGCGACTGCATGTGAGGGGCTGCACTGGAAAAGGCGGAGGGCTTGGGCTTTTTTACAATTATCATCATCATCATTATTTTGTTTTACCGGTGGCGCAGATGGGTTCCCCAGCTCCTATTCCCTGAATCCTCCTCCTCCCCTCCTCTTTCTCTCTGTCTCTCCCTTAGTCTGCCGGGAGCTCGCAGAACCTGCCGGCCAGGCCAGACCTGAAAGAGAACAGGGCGGGAGTGGGTGGCGGCGGTGACGAGCGGCCACGTGACCACGCTCGCGCAGTAACGGCGGCCGTCTCCTGTAGCGCGCCCTCCTGGCGCTCCACCTCTAATAACCCCGCGGCCCACGGGCCTGGAACGCTCTTGCACAGGCGCCTGCGCGGGCACCGGACTCGCTCGCTCTCGGGGCCAGGTGTCAGGGGCCCAAGAGGCCGGAGTAGGTGGGGAGTGAGCCTGAGGCCGGCCGTCCTCCCATCAGCCGGCTGCTAGGGCGCATGCGCGCAGCGCTTCCGCCCGCCTTCCAGCTGCTGGAGGTTGAGTCCGCAACTGTGTCTTCTTTCCAAGTTTGCACCCACCAGAACCTTCATAGTTGGGACTGAGGAGGAGAGAAGTAAGCCCGTGGGACCCGTAAGACTTGGCGCTCCTGCCGAAAATTTTACATCTTCTTGTCCCATGTAAAGGACCTTCCCATTTGACGTTTTTCTGTAGCTGAGTAGTCCTCTGACCCAGGTCGTCTGTCATTCTGAAATTTATCCAAAGCTGTCGGACTCACTAGCACTCTGTGGAAACCTACTTTGTTATAAAATCCATAGAAGTATAACTGTCATAAAAGTTATTTTTTATAAGCCCACAGTGCTAAACTCAGGTTTTATCTTTTCCTTACAACCTAGAACTGAATCTTCAGCCCAGTACTCTCTCCCTGAAGGAATGATGACAGGTCACCTGAAAACAATCAATGTCTAAACCCTTGCCTTGTTGCCCTTGACCTCTGGTTAATCATGATTTAAGATTCCCTTCAGCTGGAGCACGTGGGACCCTGGTGTTTATTTCCCCAATATGAAAATCCTTTGAATTGTAATGCTAATTAGAGTGGTAAATGCTTCACCTAGTAAAAAAGATTTATGATTTTTTATTAAGCTATCTTTACAAAGAGCTCCAAAGGAAATTGATTCTGTTGGTTCCTGAAAAGGGAAACTAAGGCAGAGAAAGTTCAGATTTCCAAAAGTTAGCTACCTTGAGAGGAAGATGCCTGTGTGGGAGACCTTCCTTCATACACAAAGGCTCCACTTCACATAGAGATTTCCTCTTTTTCTGTCACCTTTCTTTCCATTACAAAAACTAAGCAGGTTAAGTTAGAGCCTCTGGCTGGATTTAATCAGGGCTAATAAATAAAATGTATAAACTTCCTAATTGGATGTTCTGGCTAGACTAGTCATTGTTATCATTAACTGGTGGATACTAACCTGATGATGTTCAAGAAAAGAGACTAGCAACAAAACCCTAGGAAATGTTGGGATGTATGCTTAGGAAAAAACAGGCACAGACAGCCCCAATTTATTTTTTTGATGGTGCAAAATCTACTTGCATTCTGTAGAAACTAGTTTGAATTTCAGTCTTCACCAGACTAATGATAAGTGATATGATTATCTTGGTACTGGGCAGCAATAGCCAGCTGTAGTTCTGTCAACCATATGATCATGAAGGTAAACAACCAATGTTCTATAGTGTACCTAGTGGACTTTCTTCTCTTGCCTCCAAAACTTTTCTCACGCCAGATCCTCATCACCTCTTTCCTGAACTACTAAGGATTGAGCCGGTTCTAGGTCACTCAAGCACCCAGGTTACCTTATCAGTTTTTTAGGCAAAAAATGAGGTGTGGGGAACCAGACCAGTCATCCCCCATTACCTCTATCCTGGTGCTTCTCAGACTGGGAAGCCCAGTTAGACCTCATAGAGTGCAACTACAGTGACCCTTTGACCACAACAATAGCTCTAGACAACTATCTTCTCTCTGGCTTCCTCCTTCTTATTCCCCAAGAAACAAACTGAAGGGTCTATTAGATCCCAGTTGATACAGAGCACCCCATGAGGCAGAGGGTGGTCTGCAATCTAATCTTGGAAAAAGACACTAAAGCAATACAGCTGACAATTAGTAACCCTATAAAATATAAATATTGTATAAAATTCATCTCAAGTTATGCTACTTATAAGTACAGTTCAGGTACTTAAGGTAGAAGAATTAAATTTGAAGCAACATCAGCATTCTTAGAAAAATGAATATTGTTGCACTTGTTTTTACAGCTACTTGTGTGCTCATTGATTCTCGGCTTCAACATCTAAGTGTATTCTTTGTCTTGGGGCATGGCACAAAGTGAAACACAAAAAAATAAAATGTTCTCTAGGAAAGGTGAAAGCTGAGGGGACAGCCCTTGACAAGACTGGCTTTCCTCTAGAACTCTACCTAAGTGAACACAGCCTGCCTCACCCAGGCTAGGCCACCATCCATATCCCTTCTCCCAGCTCTTTTCTCCTCTATGCCACTGGATTTGCTCAGACAATTTAGCTATCTTCAGATCCTGGAATTACCACAGTTGCCTGGACTAACATAATAATCAGATGTCCATCCTGCAGTATGGTATTGCCAGTGTGAACCGAGAGGGTTGTGGTAAGAATGGGTTATGTGTGGGACTGGAATCAAGGATCATCTCCTTTGCTATCCGTTATGGCACCCATGGAAGTAGCCCACTCAGATCTCCCAGAGTCATCTATTAAAATGCAGCTAATCCCAGGTAGAGAGAACAAACTAAAGCCTTTCACCATTAAGAAAATAAGATTGTTTAAAACTTATTTTAACTATAAATTTGATTAAGATTATAATAAAGATTGTGATTATGAAAATAAAATTACTACATTTTTAGGGTATTCCCTATTCTGTGTTCTTGTAGAAGATGCTTTCGGAAACTTTTTTTCAGTTTGGAATAAAAACTATTAACCATCATCCTTAATTACCTCTTCCCCCTACTCCTAATCTTCCATGAAGGACTTGAAACAAACCAGGCCAATCAACTTCTCTTTCTGAAAAAGTTGATAAATGGGATTAAAAGGCAACTAGTCAATCTTTGTATGTTGTTGGAACTGTAAAACCCAAGAGAGTAGACCACATTATCAGCAAGGTCTAACCAAGAGAAACCATTTATTTATTATACAGGGAATTTAATACAGGGAATGAGTTACACAGGTGATGGACCCAAAGAAGCAATGGGGGTTTTTAGAGATTAGTAACAGCAGGAGGGAACTGTATCACCCCTTTGCTGATAAGATACAAAAAGATACCACGTTACTGGTGGTCCTGGAATGGGGTCATCCAAGGCAATATATAACAGAGTCTGGTTTTATGCAGAGAAAACTATTTAAGGTAGATTTCCTCAGAAGCTAACTTTTAGCACAGCAAGCACTTGTAAGGTTTACCCACCCTTCACCACCAATCTTAAGGAATAGAAGAAAGTCAGTTTCCTAAATAAGAGTCACAGTTATCTGGCAAATGGAGAAGAGGTGTTTGGCAGAAAAAACAATATATGTTTGCTATGTTCCTTTTGCTAAATACCCAGAGCATGTATATACCTTTCTTCTAATATATAATTTCAAAACAATCTCACTTAATATAAAGTAACTATTTACTAATCCTGTAATTAAAGAATGACTATTAATAATACTCAATAATTCCACCATTAATCATTAGGTTTTTGGCTTTAAAGTCATTTTAACTCTCATACTAGTCATGGAAAATAAAATGATATTATTTAGAAAGTCTACCAAAAATTATACTAAAACCAGAAATTGATTTGTATGTAGTGTCTGCATACCTATGTGTGATAGACTGCTGGCTTCTCCTCCCTTCCAAATCTATTTTTCTCTTCTTCCATTGGAATTGAGTTTTAGCTGGGCACACGGCCATCCATCTGGAAGCTACATTTTCCATTTCCCCTCATGGCTGGATGTGGCCACGCAACTCCATTTTTATCCATGGAGCATAAGAGAAAGCAACCTGTACGTTTTCAGCATTGCTTGCTTAGAAGAAAATTGCTCACCCTATGCTACCTCTCCTTCTCCATTTCTGCCCCCTGAAATAGACATGGTGGTGACCCAGCTCCCAATGTGCACAGCCTGACAGAGCAACCAGATGGAAAGAAACTGGATTTCTGGATTGCTCTGTGGAAAACTGCCTACCGGAACTAGACCGCTCCATTACACCTTTAATTAGAGAGGAATAACTTATGCCTTATTTAAGCCACTAACATTTTAAACTTTACCCTACTTAACACAATATATGAGGCATTGTATTCTGTTAACTAATATGTGGAAATATCATGAGAAACTAGATCAGTTTTTGAAAAATAAATCCATTTGTCCTTAAAAGAAATGATGTCAACATTTTAGATACCTGAGGAATGCCAAATGCCTTGATACTACCAGCTCCTTTTTTCATGCCATCATGCTTTTAATTATCACCAGGGAAACATGCTCAGTTGCTCTTGTAGACATTAAAAGGCAGGATAAATGCACAGACTCAGTAGTAGAATTGCCCAAGTTCAATCCTAGCTGTCTTTATTTGCTTATGATAAAACCTTAACTAAGGCACTTACATTACCTTACCTATGGTATGTCATGTAGAGATTTTAAACACTACTTAATACCAGGAAATTAATAAGTTTTAATATTTTTATTGATAATCTTGCTTTGGTCATTTTCATAACTCAGAACCATTATGGTTTGAGTAATTGTACATTTTGAAATCTTTAGAGGGAAATGAGGTTCTATGTTCAAAACCTCATTTTATAGAATGGAATCTCACATGGTTAAGAATTTTCAGTTGGTAAGTGTCAAACAAAAAACCATGTTCAGAATGAAGTACATTAAATATTTTAGAAAATCAAATAAATGTGCTGGTATGTTCCAATTTATGGTGGCAATTTATAGGCTTGTGAATATAATTCACAAGAATTTGGAAGAATATTTTTATGTATTAGTCCATTCTTTTTTAATCACTAAAAACCTTTTGAAATATCTAATAATGGAAATGTGTAAATTCATTTTTTGCTTAGAGGAACATTCAGGACACTTGAAACCCATCCTTCCCTGGTCATTTTCAGATTTTTTTTCCAAAATAAAATTTTTCATGTCATTAGCATGCACAGAAATATGTGACCCTAAGACACACAGAGCAATATAAAGCAAAAAAGCTCAAAGCTGAACTTGATTCTTCCATGGCAACATCAGTCAGGGGAAAAAGACCCACCTGCAGGATCATGTGGATTTCCCAGAATGAGAGCTTGGGGTCTGCAGAGAAGTGCATGGGCTCTCTCATCCCTGAGGAGGTCCACAGAACAGGGTAGAGGAGATTGTGACTGTGGGGTCTCTAATCAAGTCCTCCAGAGACCAATCAGGAAGCAGGCCTGATTTTATTGTGCAGTTACCATGTATATGTACTCAGGCAGTGCCTAAGCAAAATATAGACAGCCACCAATGCAATGTCTGCTAACTGTCTTTGCAGTGAAAAATCAAAGAGTGGGTGTGCAACACATGGCCTCGTGCCCAGAGCTGTGCCGATGGGGTAAGCAGTTTACCACTCACATGCCTAGCATTTGGAGTGGCCTGCCATACAGACACCCTTAACCTATGCCATGTATGCAGTACTCCATGCACTTGTTTCAACAGAGAAGCACCTCTAGGGCCTCTTCTTTCTTGACTTTTAAGAACAATTTCTCTTCTAGTTCCTTTTGTCAGGATAAATTTAATATAATAGTAATATAAATATAATAGATGTAACTGTGAAACCTGAGCTGTATTTTCAAACCCTGACAATTTACAAAAGCAACCCATGGTTCTCATATCTACTTATCCCAAAGAGCTGCCATTCAGTCAAGTCTTGCCCAGTGTTTGCTCGTTGTGTTACTGGAGTGTGTGTTTGCAGCAGAGGTGCTGGGTGATGGTGTCACCCTCTCTGAGGTGGCAGTCATTTCTCCCTGATGCTCTTTATAGATTCCCAGCACACAAAGAGCCACAGGTCAGAGGTTTCTGCCGAGGCTGACATCAGTCCCAAGCCCACTTGCTTGAAGCAAGACCAGTCTCAATTCTCCATCTCCCTTTTGTCTGTTAGTTTATACAAAAAGGACATGGAGAGGGTTGGAAGTAGTGGTAAAGCTGAGCTGGGTGATGAGGACAACCCCAAGGTGTAAGTGTGCACATGTGTTGTTAGGGGTGACAGATCCTATTTTCTAATCCCTTATGAAGAGCATGAGGCTCACACTGCATATGGGAAAAGAGATGTTTCTTCCTCTCACTTTCACCCTGGAATGTGCCCACCCAGAGGATCCAAATAACCCTAACTTGCAGCAAGGTATCCTTCTCCTGTAATTCTCTCTACTTCTGTCGTGACCACCAGCTCGTGTCCACTGCCTGAGCAGTCCTCACTAGATGGTTGCAACACAGATGATGGTGCATGTGTCATACAGCCTCCCCTGACTTTAGTGACAGCACCATATCTAACATGACTCCTTTTTGGATCCAGATACTGGAGGGAGTCTTTACTATCAGCTCTAACAAACAAAACTTGTGATTTTTTTTGAAAATTTCTTTTTCATGTGTGATCTGTTTTTTCTAATCTCCTCACTTGGCCTTTCCTTCTCCTTACCATATGTGAATCCTTCAAATGTAACCTATTTCAGAAATCTGTGTTAGATTCCCTGTGATTTACATATCCTTCCACACAGAATGCCCACTCTAGGGGGAAGCATGATTTCTCCAGTGCATAAAGGACATGAGTGCCCAGTACAATAGGGCTTCCGTGGACCAAGCTGGAAGTATCACTCCGTAGACCCTTGTTTGAGAAGTGTTTCTCAGATTACCTCCTTGATGTCAGAGAGCTTGTATTGTGTCTCATGATCTCCTGGACTATCTTGTGCCAGGCATAATGTACACAGCTGGGAAGGTACATAGCTCAGGATTTCAGTCATCTATGAATTATTCCCATTCCCCAGGATGCTTCCTAACAACAATGGAACCTCAGCAGGCACATTACTATAGATATCTCTTCCAAACATTATCATGGTGCATTTACACAATTTTAATCATATATACTTGATGCACATAATTTAGTGATAAGTGTGGTTCAAAACTGGAGCTAGCAGAATGACCAGACTGTGCTTTCTCCTGGACACTACCTGTATGAAGATTAGGTCTCCTCATTATTGCATGAAATTGTGTCTCTTTTCTTGAGGCATGATATCAGGAAAGGGTCTAAGTTGTTTCCAATACTGATACAGAAATTTACCAACCGGAAACAATTTTCCAACAGTTTCAAGGCAATGAAAAACCCGTCCATAAGTTCTTGACTATTACTGCAAATTCATGGCACCTGCACACTCCAGTGTGTATGACTGCAGATTCCTCAGTTACACTGACCTTAAATTCATCCAATGGCCCATATTCGAGACCCAGGGCCTGGTGACAGAGGATGTCCATTTGGTAATAGATAAATAATAAACTATGGAAAATAACTATTTCTGACAATCAGCCACATTTTGTTTGCCATATTGCATACAGTTTGACAAATACTAGAACACCATGTCAGTTTTATATAGCTGTCACATAAATGTCATATTTCACATATAAGCATACTTAAATAGTACATCTGCAGATTTTGAAAAAATAAAAATACAGATCAGCACATAACAGACTGAATTACACACCCTGGGTATAGATGATAGGACTCCTCATTATACAGAGGAGAGCCTCCCTCAGGTTCATCTATGATAACACCCCATCAAAATTTCACCATGATTTCCTTTTCATTGCAGACGGGACCAAAGCAAGCAGTTTGAAAATTCTCCTGGAAGCTTGAATTGATATGAAATTAGCCAGGAATTCTGAACTCTAAGAGGAAAAGCAGGAGCTATCATTACCAGGCACTAATGCATATTATAAAATTATCATATTGCAGTAATTTGAGGACCAAAAAAATCACAAAGCAGAAATTTCATAGATGACTCCATATGTATGTGTCATTTTTATTATTAAGTACAATGAAAAAGCCTAGATAAATGCCACCATCTTCAGAAGAGGATTTAATGTGAATGAACAAGACAATCCAACGTGAAGGGAGGAGTGGGAACTGGAGGCGCAGAGCACTGGTAGGGCTTGGTTGCAGGACATGCGTGGTACTGGATTACACTCCAGCATCCCAAAGAAGCACATATTGAGTAGGATTATGTTTCAAAATTATACCAGAATAGGAAGCTCCTGGATTCCCTTTACAAATGCATACACAAAATAAACACCTACTTTTGTTTTGAGTCCCTCTTAAATAAAGTTATACATGAACTGAGAGACCTATGCATTGGACCACTCCGAAAATCTCTACCATCTAAAGGGCAGGCAAAGTTGGGGGACACATGGGCATTAGTCCTGCCTTGAGCCATGTGCCACAAAATTGGGACAGAATACCAAAATCCAGTGTCACCCAGAGTAGAGAAAAACTGATTTGCATCACAAATGGAGCACATGGGACACAAAATAACTTGTAGCTGGAAACAGAATTTGTCTGGTGCTCATAGCAGAAAGAGCTGGATATACACAAGATTCAAAATGAGAGAAAGGGGGTGATTTTCGATGGCTGTGGAGGGTCATGAGCTTTATCCATGGGACAATGGCAGAAGGGGAGTGAGATCAAGGGTCCCGGTTTATCCCTAGAAGGGATTTGCAACATGATCTCTAACTGTGGTTGCTAACAGTTGAGCTCCTCCCTAGTCAGTCCCTAAGGGTAGACAGGACAAATGCAGTCCACCCAGCAGCCCTATCTGAGCCCTCTCCCCCCTATCTCAGTCATAACTCCAGGTCTAGCCAGTTCTTTCTGGAAGAAGAAACTCCAGGCACTCAGGGTCCCAATATTTTTCCCATTCCATGGACTCCATCCTAACCCACCAAGCTTTTGGAGCAGTGACAACTGTGCATGTGCATATCTCAGAAAGGAGGGGCTTCACATTAGTGTGCAAGCACTTCCCTGGACTATGATGCCCCCTCCCAGGAGTGAAGCAAAAGCTGTCAAAAACACAGCTTCCTGTTTCTTTCTAAAATAGGCTCATGCCACCTTCTTGCAGTGAGCACAGGCAGCCTGGGTTCTAACCAATTACATCAGGAATTCAGCCCCCAGCCAAGTAGGACAGCTTTTCAATCTGAGTGCAGCTGTGGGAAAGTCTCCCATCAAACAGTCAAAGGAACCAGTCCTCCAATGACATGTATATGGAGAAAGACCCGCTCACATGGGGCTAGAATATATGCTTAGTGCAGCCATTTTCAAAATAACATGGAGTTCTTTAAAAGCAAACAGAGTAACAACCACTCTGGATGCATTTCCAAAGAAACTTTAACGAATGTGTTAATAAATGGCTGCATGTCCATCGCTGGTCCAGGATCCACAGGAGCCAGGATGAGGGAACTTCTGAAGTGGCTTTTGGATAAGGAGACTCCTCCAAGCCTCAGAGCAGTCACCTGCTCCCCTGAGAAACTACTTCCCCTAAATGCACCTGCTCATAGGTCAACATGTGGCTGATATTTACCAGACGCTCAGGCGACCTCAGATGAGCCAGGTTTGGGATCCCTATGTCAGGCAGAGCCAAACCAGGACCAGGAAAATATCACAGAGGGCATGAGACCCCTAGGACATGCAGTCCACAGCAGGGACACTCAGCCCAAAGACATTCTGACAAAGTGTCTGGCCTGGGAGAGAAAGAGGGAGTACACATGCACACACACACAAACTCACAAATTTTTTCAAATGTTAAGTGGTTTTGGGTGTACTTTTCTCTAATGTAAAATGCTCATAAAGTGAAAAAAACCTTTTCTTTTTATTTTATTACAGTGGGGACAGGGGACTGGAATTTGAGGAATTCATTGATACAATTGTACAGATTTCATCTGGGAGACGGGGTTCTGGATCTGACATTTTTCTTCCCTTACATTTAGAACATTCAGGGGGCCCCAGGAAGGAGGGCCACCCCTGTAATCCAAGCCACTCAGGAAGCTGAGGTATAAGTTCAAGGCCAGACTCAGCATCTCAGCATCTGTCAGGAGATAAATGATAAAAAGTACGAGGGATGTAGCTCTGTGGGAAAGGACCTCTGCATTCATCCACTATGCTCCCTATGCCCCCAAAATAGAATGAAAACCTCAGGCTTGAGAAAAACCTGAGACCCCTGCAGATCCCAGCCCACTTTGGTAGGAAAAGGGCCTACGAACTGGTGATTCTCACGGTCCCAACACTCTGAAATCCACCATAGAAGAAATTCAGGAAGAAGACTTGAGCTGCCAATTTGTACAGGAGATACCCATGTGTTTAATAATGAGAATAAAAAGAATTCAACATCTTTAGAAACCCAAGAAATGTAAAATAAAATCCTATTAGAGACAAAATTAAATAGTATCAATGATAATAGGAAACAAAATAATTCTAATAAACTGAAAGAGTTTAAGTGCTTCTTAACTATTTGTAGAAACTGTTTTGCTAATAAAGACACATGATAGACCCCCGCCACAGGGACTTGCTGAAATCAGTTCACAGGACCAGGACAATACATTAACAGTCATGGTACATTCAGCTTAAAAATAGTATAAAATACCATGGGTAAGTTTTACACGGGTGCCATATTCATGAGGTATTACGTATAACTCTGATGCACCAATAAGCAATCCAGAATGCTTTACTTTTAATGGAAGGATCCAGTCTTAAAATTCATCCGCAAAGTTAAATATATGTAAACTTAACCAAGAAACTTTTGAAATATAAGAGAAAAAGAGTTATTACCTAACATGTACATTGTGGAGTTGTATTGTTATAATTATTATCTAGGAATCACGATGTCAATAAAGTCCACCCATGAACCCACGTGGATGTAAAAATCCTATACTTAATTGCAACGGAAAAGTCATTATCAATCAAACCCTAACAAGGTCAATCTCAGCAACTTAGCTAGACCTGCGGTCAGAATAAAAACTAAAAACTACCAAAAACTTACTGAGTGGTAAGGCACCCTTCTATTAACTACAAAACAAAAAAACAAACTCCACAAAACTAGCTCAGGAATAAGCGAGGTCCCTGTTCACAATAGATCCCCTCCTGCAAAAAAAAGGGTGTTTGGAGGTTAGAATTTTTTTTTTTGGTACTTGGCATTGAACTCAGAGGCCCTCAACCACTAAGCCCCATCCCCAGTCCTATTTTGAACTTTATTTAGAGGCAGGGTCTCCCTGAGTCTCTAAGTGCCTCACCCACTTGCCTAGGTTGGCCTTGACCTCACAATCCTTCTGCATCAGCCCCCTACCCGCAGCCACTGGGATGACAGGTGTGCACCATCCTCTGGCTTGCAGTTGATTATTCTGTGGTTCAACCTGTCAATCACCATAGCCCAGGAAAACGCTGGGCAGCTAAGCTCATCTGCCACTTAGGACTTGAGCAGGGGCTGAGGTTGCCCCAGGGGATGGGGAGGCAGGAGGGGTCCCTGCCACTGTCACACTCTCCACCTGGCTGGCCACAGAGACTGAGGGGTGCTGTCCCCAATGGGCTCAGGCCTGTGGACGCGGAAAGCCCCCGGAGTCGGGGTCGGCCAACTCAGGTTCCAGCACAGTGGGTCCCACCTGATGGCCTCCCTGCCCTGCCTCCCTCCCAAGGCTCCCTATCCAGGCAACTGGTGCCACTGCACACTCACCATTTTCTGGTGCCCAGCAGCCAAGCCTGCCCTGGAGAGCTTCAGCCCCTGCATGGCAGGGCCAACCAGGATTCCGGGCACCCAGCAAAGCCTGGAGGCCAACTGCACAGACCTGGGAAAAATAAATCCCATCCCGAGCACAGAGGCCCGCCCCTGTTTGCTGGCTGTGCTCAGGATTGGACATCTCTTAGCTTGGGGGCTTCTGATTGGACAGGGCGTCAGTCAGTCTCTGCTCTCCCCAGCCTGAGCACAGCAAACCTTCTTTTTGAGTGATAGCAGCAAGAAGGAGGCCAGAATGCCAGGGTTTGAGTGCAGCTTTTTTTCTTTTCCTTTTGAGGTCTTGGCATTGGGTTAGGGTGACCAGAATTCTAAGTTCTGTTGGGTTTTGATGTTAGGAAATTGAAGTCATTTCTTGAAAGTTTCACCACCTGGGCCTCCTCCTACAATAAGACCACCCAGAGCGTCTTCGGGGTGCTGACTTGTCCTCTGTTCATCTGTGCAAAATTCTCCAAGTAGAACTGGCCTTTTGCCCTGTGGGAACTGTCCAGTTCATCATGGCAAGCGCTGGTGGAGGCTCATGGTGGTGGTGGTGGGGGCAGGCCCCATGAAGGAGGTTCCCACCGGGTTGGCTGTATGAGAGCTGATGTTCCTCCAGCTGTTTTGAATCTGTATCTGGAGCCCACATTGAGCTGGAGGCAGAATAAGGAGATCAGCACAGAAGAGACCCCCAGAGCGCAGACCTGGGTAAACCAGCTGTACCCAGGCTTCCTCTCCCTCTGGCCACTGAGGGTTGAATTCAGAGGCCTCGAACTCTGAGCCTCTTTCCCAGCCCTAGCTTGAAGTTTAGAGACAGGGTCTCATTGAGTTGCTTAGCACCTTGCTTTTGCTGAAGCTGGCTTTCAATTAGCCATCCTCCTGCCTCAGCCTTCCTAGATGCTGCAATCACGGGCATGTGATACTTTTTTTTCTTTCTTTCTTTTTTGAGAGAAATACCTGCGGTGGCCACAGGATAACAGCCTTGTGCAGATCAAGGCCACCCTGGGTGCTCTCCCTGGTTCCTACCAGTCCCCTGGATCCCAGGCAATGGGATCTTGCCTCCTCCAAAAACCAGAAACACCCTGCCCAGGTGTGCATCCTTATATCAGCTGAATACTCTGCACTTGACAAAAAGAAAAGAAAAGAAAAGAAAAAAGACAGACCCTACCTGCTTGTCTTGATGCAAACAAAGCCAATGTGTTTCCAAAGAGAGCTCTGGTCTTGTCCCCCCCAATTCAGTGGTGAAAAAAGTCACATAATACAGAGAAGACTTCTCATTAAGGGGGGCTCCATGGTCTGTCTATTAATGAAAAACAATTTGGGTTTTATTGGGAGTCCAGGAAAGCCAATTCCAGGTTTTCCTAATTTGGTAAATAACTCTATAGATTCGAATTCACCCTGCTACTCTCTGCCTTAATTAATCATGGAGACCTCAAAGTTACCTGCCCCCTAGGACCCAAGCTCCTGCACATAAAAGCGGGGGGGATATTTTTTTCTCCATACAGCATCCTGAAACTCCACCTTCCCTTCTGACTCCAACACCTTTGGCAGTATCCAATGGGGGAGCGATTTAGAAAATTCTGTAATGTACCTAAAGATATTTCCTCATCTGAGTGTGATGCTATCAATTTTGTCCTATGGTCCTGTTTAGTATGTTTTATGTTTTTCTATTTTGTTGGTTCTTCTTAGTTATACATGACCAGAGAGTCTATTTTGGTAAAATTATCCAAGCATAAAATATACCTTATTCTCCTTAGGACCCCATTTATGTGGGTGAGTATGATTGTTACTGTATTCTGGATAAATGCCATTTTGACTTGAGTGAAAGGGAATCTCAGTGCAGTTTTAATTTGCATTTTCCTAATTTCTAGATACATTGCCTCTTCAATATTTATTTTTTAAAATATATTTTATAATTCGAGTTGGACCCAATACCTTTATTCTATCCATTTATTTTTTGTGGTCTTGTGGATGGAACCCAGTACCTTGAACGTGCTAGGTGAGCACTCTATGGATGAGCCTCAGTCCCAGCCCCCATTTGCAGTATTTTTTACTTTTGTTTCTCAGTAACAACAGACTAGGTCTTTGGGGAACCAGTTTTGCTGCATTTGTGAATTGAGAACATTTCTTTTGAAGAAAGACTGAGAAGGTCAAGGCACATGCCCAGGATTCCAGGGATGAGCAGTACACAGTTGTCTTGCCCAGGATGAGGAGAAGATTATGTGGGTGAGAAGAGGGAAAGAGCTGGGGTCACTTTTGGGCCAGAAACTCTCCTTCCTCCATGAGGGAAATTATTCTTGCTGTTAGTTTTCTTAACCCAAATCAGAGATTTTCCTAAGCTACCAGTGCCACTAGATATAATTCCCTGGATAAAGCTCAGATTTGTCTTGAGAGGCAAGGAAAAGTGAATAACCATCCCAGTGGTTCCAATACCAACAAGCTAGACCTAGGGCTCTTTGGGGGCAAAACACTGGGGTTTACCAAATAATTAACAATTGAACAGCACCTGACACCCAATTAATGGAGGATGGAGAATTGGATCAGTGGGTGTGGGGGTCTATAGGTGGCCACCTGCAGGAGATTGCCTCTGGGGTGCATTCCTTGCATCTGAGAGGTTTTTCAATACCAATGAGATAAATAAAGTGGTGAGAACACTGGCAAAACCTTCTGCAATATTCTAGCCAGGAAAATTCATGAGCACTTTAAAAGCATCTTAATGTTTACCTTCAGTCAAATGTGCCTCAATCCGAATGAAACCATTTGAAAAGTGTTGTCAACAGGAAAAGTTTCTGAAATCTGCTGGTTTGTGGATCATTACAAATCCATATGAGTCCATGGCTAAATACATAAGTAAAAATAGAAATCTAATAATGAGCATTTTTTTAAAACTTCTCTCCTGAAAACACTGCCCTATTTGCTTTGACAACTAAAGGATCATTTAATTATTCCTCTAGCAACACTTGAGGTCCATAAAGAACTATGGAACACATCTGGTTGGGGCAGAAATGCTGGGATACAAAGAAGAAAGTTACTCTGAACCTCAAAGGAAAAGAAGTCATAAATCACCACAATGCAGGAATGCCCACAAAAACTAGAAATTGAAAACAAGGGACTGGGGTTGTGGCTCAGTGACAGAGATCCTGCCTAGCTCGTGTGAGACACTGGGTTCATTCCTCAGCACCACATTAAATAGAAATATGTAAAATAAAGGTATACTCTCCAACTAAAAACTATTTTTAAAAATAAACATCAAATTAAAAAAAAAATAAAGCAACTCCTGCAATGCAGCATTTCTTCTAGACCAGCTTCCTGGACCCCCAAATACTAGAATGATATAACAAAGCTTAGAAAAATGGGTGAGAAATTACAGAAGTCTGATCTAGCCCCATCTCTAGTCCAGCCCCACTTAATTGTTCCTCTCCAAATAGCAGCACCTCAGACCACGTATTTGCTGTCTCTCCCTTTAGGGCTTCCTCACATTTTTTCCCTTTCTTTCTTCTTGTGGTGCTGGGGATTGAACCTGGGACCTTGTGCATGTAGGCCAAGCACACAACCGACTTCACTGAATCCCCAGCTCCTCATTTTCTTTCCTGAATGTGAATCTGTTTTCTAAATGGGACTGTCCATGCGCCTGACAAATGAAGTTTTTTTTCTGCCATGAAAACCAAAAAACCTACTTTTTCTGAGCTGATGTCTCTCTCTCTCCCTGGAATCCCTTCCCATCATATAACCTCTCACAGCCAGAGTCAGACTTGAGCTTTGGAATTGTGTGGGGTCTTTATTGTTTGGGGTGTGATATCACATACATCACTGGAGGGAGGTAACCAGCAGCTATGCATTTGTTTAATAAGCAAAGGACAAGGTTTGGTAGCACATGTCTGTAAGTCCAGGCATTTAGGAGGATTCTGCAGGAGGATCTCAAGTCTGAGGCCACAGTTGGCCTGTTAGCAAGACCCTGCCTCAAAATCAAATATTCAAAGTTCTGATATTGGGTGAGTCTTCATGAACAATGAAGGGTCAGAATTTCTGTTTCACCAGTCTCCCCTTATGATGCTGTGTGTAGGTGTGTAACTGTTACCTTTCAACTGGTCTTAGAGCAGTTGCTGGTGTCCACCTATATTAATAAATAGATCAAATGAAGAGAGTAAATAAGTAAAGCAATAAAAAATCTGTCATTGTTGCTAGTTGTGATCCCAGAGATAAAAAAAGGTTATGTTGTGTTTCTTGAATCTTGTGTTCTTGAAAGAGTGGATTTTAGATAATACATAAAATGTAATCAAAGTAGAGCAAAGCTTATTGACCCAGAAATCACTATCAAGAAGGGGGGAAGAAAACAGTGAGTCTTCTCTGACATCTCTAGGCCTCACACCCCTTTGATCCTCAAGTTTATGGGAGATGCTGTGGGTGACTCCAGAATTCTGCCCATGGACCAATTCCTACTTTTAACTGGCAGTAGGATGACATTGTGTTTGTAGGTTCCTAGTCCACATGGTCTTGTCGAGAGACACCAAAGCAAAACCCAAGTGTGTGTGTGTGTGTGTGTGTGTGTGTGTGTGTGTGTGTGTGTCTTTCTAAATTTTACTATAATAAAAATTTTATTATGGCAGCTGTTATGAAGACAAACAACAACAAGTGTTGGTGAGGATGTGGGGAAAATGTACAGTCATACACTGCCAGTGGGACTGGTAATTGGTGCAGCCAATATGGAAAGCAGTATGGAGATTCCTTGGAAATCTGAGAATGGAACCACCATTTTACCAGATATCCTGTGGAGCCAACCTAGAGGCCCTTCAGTGGATGAATGGATAAAAAAGTATGCATTATTTATACACAATGGAATTTTATTCAGCAATAAAAGAATAAAATCATGTGTGTGTGGGAGATTATGGTCTTGTTCTCTTGGTTTCTGACTTTTAGGAAATAGAGATTTTCTGAGATTCTCACCAGAATCTTTGCCTTTGTCAAAGGGGTATGGCAACTTACTTGTGTTTCCTGCTGTCTAACTTTTGTGGTTTTCCAATATGAGTTATGAGGTAGAAGTGAATTTTAAGTGGATTTTTTTTAGAGAGAATGAGAGAGGAGAGAGAGAGAGAGAGAGAGAGAGAGAGAGAGAGAGAGAGAGAGAGAGAATTTTTAAAATATTTATTTATTTATTTTTAGTTCTCGGAGGACACAACATCTTTGTTGGTATGTGGTGCTGAGGATCGAACCCGGGACGCACGCATGCCAGGCGAGCGCGCTACTGCTTGAGCCACATCCCCAGCCCTTAAGTGGATATTTTTAATGTAGGAGTTCACTAATTACTATTAGAAGCATCAGATGAGCTGAGAAAAATAATAAAATTTAATATCATCAGTTATTTATGTGCATAAAAAATAAGTAGCACACATAAAATTAAAGACAGTTCTAATGACCATAATATCAAAAGCAAAATACTTGGGAATTTTTCAAGAAATGTAAAAACTTGAACATTTAACATGGCTTGTTTTTAGAAAAATATAACATTATCTCTAAGTCACCTTTTTTTCTATGGTTACCTTAACTCATAGAAAAAAGATAGGAATTAAAAATTTCCCCCTGTGATCCTGAGGGCAAGACTTGGGTGTGGTATAGCAGTGAGCTCTATCATCATCCCATTTTTATTTTTCTTTGAGATACAGGCTTGCCAAGTTAGTGAGGCTGGACCCAAAGTTGTGACCCTCAAGGCTTGACTTCCAGGGCAGCTTGGGTTACATGCATGTGGCATCACAACCCTGGTAGGAATTAGTGGTTTTCTTTTCTTTAGTTGTAGTGGACAGAGTAACTTATTTTATATATTTATTTTTATACGGTGATGAGGATTGAACCCAGTGCCTCACATGTGCTAGGAAGGTGCTGTAACCCTGACCCCAGACCCAGGGATTAAATTCTTGACTTTCATATTAAAGGTTGGCTACGGATAATATCTAAGTTTCCAAACGTGAATAATGTCCCCATTTTGTGAGTAGAAGGTAGAGGCCACAATGAGAGAAAATGTCTATCCTTATTTTTGGAAGAGGTACATCAACTGTGGATTCACTTTCAACTTAGTATTTGAGGATTGCCCAGATATTCAAAATATAAGAAAAAGAGACATGAGGTCAAGGCTCTGAGGGAGGGGGAGTAGGTATTTCAAATTGTTAAGCACCAGACAGAAAAACAAAGCTAAGCTAGCTGGGTATGGAGAACAGTTTTCCTCAGATTTAACTGTAGGATCAGGATCCCAGAAGATATAGAAGAAAATAAACCATTTACTGAGTACATTTTAAAAAGATGATCATGGGTAGGACTTGGTCAGAAGTCATCATTATCACACCCCACCCACACGCCCACACACATTACTTCCCTTTTACCTATTCCCCACTTTAGCAGTCAAGTCAACATCCACTCCTCAAGGTGCATCCTTGAATGAAGAGAAAAGACTGAGCCACAGTACCCTGGGGATCACAATGGGCACATCTTTGCCTAGCTTATGGCAGAAACTAGCAAAGGAATGGCAGAGTTCAGGAATATCTCTGTCTCTTTTCTCTCACAAACAAACAAATAGAGTTTCAATTATAAATTGATGGATGACGTGAACTTGGGAGTATTGGGACAAATATTTGGAAAACTGAAAATATAAATGGTCACCAGCCTAATGTATTATTTCTTATCTATCTTTGTTTTTGTTTTTAATGCTGTGTATTGAGCCCAGGGGCACTCAACCTCTCAGCAACATTCCTGATCTTTTTTTGTAACTTAGTTAGAGACAGGGTTTCACTGAATTGCTTAGTCCTTTCCTAAGTTGCTGAGGCTTGCTTTGTATCAGCCTCCAGAGACACTGGGATTACAGTCATGCACCAGCACACCTTGCTAAGGTTTTATTTCATTATTTGCACAAGAGCAGTTTTTCATGTAATATAACCTACTGAATGCTCTCAAAATATTGCACTTTGTGAAAGATTCAGAGATAGCTTATTAACTTTATATTAACAAACTTAAAGAATGTGATTTTTCTTATGCATTGGCTTCTTTTCACTTGGTAAAATCAGGTTAGGACATAGTTTTCTAGTTTCTTTATTTTTTTGGGGGGGGGATATACTAGGGATAGGTCCCAGTATCACTCAACCACAAAGCCGCTTCCCCAGTCATGTTTAATATTTTTTTTTAGAAACAGGGTTTCACTGAGTTGTATAGGTCCCTATTAATTTACTGAGACTGTCTTTGAACTCGTGAATTTCCTGCCTCAGCCTCCCAAGCCATTGGGATTGCAAGTATGTGCCCCCACTCCCAGTTTCTTCATTCTTTTGTAGTTGTTGCTTTCTTTTGTTACATAAATTCAAGATGAATAACAGTATGTTTAACAATTCAGATATAGAGAAAAGCCAGTGGTGTAGGTAAGCAATTGAATATATTCACCAGAAAGTAGATTATATATTCACCATGGTGTATTACTCAGCCATCAATACAAACTCCTCTAATGGTCAGCAAAATGGATGAAATTGGATGATGTCATGTTAAGTGAAAAAATACACAATATTGTCACATCTCATATGTTAACTAATATAATATCATGTGCAAGTACAATAGTGATTAGTATGGCTGAGGAGTGTGTGGGGGGGCATCAACGGCAGAAGAGGATGTTTGGATATTATGAATACATGTATCTGCATATATATAAACATCACACTGAAACCCATAAATATTTGCAATTGCTATGTGATGATAAAAACCATAATCTCTCATAATTATCAAATTCTGCACTAAGAACACAATCCTACTGTCTTTTGGAATTTCCAGTATATGATGTGATATTATTGATGATGCTTCCTGATAACAACCAGGCTCTCCCTACACATCCATTCTATTTTTTTCCAGGCTCTGAACATAGAGTATACAATGTATTTCTGCATCTGAATCATCTCACTTAGCCTAAAGTCCTCCAGTTTGCCTGTGTTATTGGAGAATATTCTTTTCTTTCTGGGGTTTGGACCCAGGGTTGCCTTACCTGTGACAGAGATCCACCATCATTATCTTTTTCAGTTTTAAGACAGAATGTTACCAAACTACTAAGGCTAGCCTTCAAATTTTGGCAACGCTGCCATATACATCATCCTTATTTTAAATTTGAGTAATAAGTGAGGTGTGGAGGAACATTTCTTTTGTCATGCTAGGGACTCTATATGCTGAGGAAGGAGAATCACGATCTTGGAGCCAGCTTCACATCTTGGTGACACCCACTGCACCTTAAAAGACCTTGTCTCAAAATAATTTTTTAAATATTGAAAAGGTTATATATTTATGTTGATACATTTGTGTGTAAACACAATGATAAATCTCTCTTTCGCTATTATCTGTAATATACCATAGTTTCTTTTTCCTGAGTTACTCCTTGGATATTTAGGTTGTGATATATTGCAGTTAACTTGGGAGGGTAGATATTCCTAAAGATGGATTTTATTTCCTTCAGTTGTTGAAGTGGTTAATGTCAGCTGTCCATTTGAGTGGATTGAGATACCCCGAGTATTGATGTCTCTGAGTGTGCTTCTAGAAGGCTGAGTCAGAAAGCATGGGGAATACCTTTAATGAACATATATACTGGTGTTCAATAGGTTTGATTTAAAAAAAGCAAGAGAAGCAGTAACTCACTTATGCTCCAATCTTCTTGAAGTCCCCTTTAGGGACTTGCACCATTGGCTCTACCTGGGTCTTTTAAAAATTTTTTATTTGTTTTAATTAGTTATCCATGACAGTAGAATGCATTTATATACGTTGATATATCATACATAAATGGGATGTAATTTCTCATTTTTCTGAGTATATATTGTAGAATCACATGGGTCACACAGTCACATACATACATACATAAAGCAATAATGTCTGTTTCATTCTTTCTTATCCCCACATCCCCGGCCTTCCCCTCCTTTCACTTTCCTCTACCTAATGTAAGTTAATGTGATTTTTTTCTTTTCCATTACAATTCTTAATACACATATATTCCACAATTTTTGTATCTTTTTTATGTAAACATATGTTGACACCCAATTCATTCTTCATACAAGTATTTTGGATGTATGACACATTCCACCATTCTTGCTAATCCTCGTTTTCCTCCCTTTTCCTCCCACCACTCTGCCCTATCTAGAATTCATCTATTCCTCCTATGCTCTCACTGCATACTCCACTGTAAGTCAGCCCCCTTATGTCAGAGAAATATTCAACATTTGTTTTTTGTTTTTAAAGGGGGGTGGCATTGGCTAACTCCAGTTATTATCTTCTCCAACTCCATCCATTTACATGCAAATGCCACGATTTTATTCTTGTATTGCTGAGTAAAATTCCATTGTGTATATATGCCACATTTTTTTTATCCATTCATTCACTGAAAAACATTTATGTTGGCTCCATAGTTTAGTTATTGTGAATTGTGGTGCCATAAACTTTTATGTGGCTGTGTCCTTGTAGTATGATGTTTTCAAACCTTTGTGCTTAGACTGAGGAGAGGGATAGGTGGGACAAATGGAGTTTCCATTCCCATATTTCCAAGAAATCTCCCTACTACTTTCCAAATTGGCTTCATCAATTTGCAGTCCCACCAGCAGTGTATAAGTGTACCTTTTTCCCACATCTTCACCAACACTTATTGTTGTTTGTCTTCATAATTGCTGCCATTCTTACTGGAGTGAGATGATATCTTAGAGCAGTTTTGATTTGCATTTCTCTGATTCCTAAAGATGATGAGCATTTTTTCATATATTCATTGATTGTATATCCATCCTCTCCTGAAAAGTATCTGTTCAGGTCCTTAGCCCACTTGTTGATCAGGTTATTTGTTTTTTCATCTACTGGGATCATATAAATCCTCTATCCTGGACCACAGCTGCTTCATTTGCTTCCTCATATTGTGAAGCTTCCAGCTTCTTGGACTGAGCTGTTACCAGTTTCCCAGTGTTGCCATCCTGTAAGCAAACACTTGGTGACTATTACTCCCATGATTATGTGAGCAAATATATCTTCTGTATACACATGTACATTTTTGTGTATTCTATTTTTATGAAGAATCCTAAATATACAGGAATATTCTCAATGTCTGGGTCATATTGCATCTCTAGTTATAATTTTTTGAAAACCCCCCTTATAGTTTTTTTAATGTCTATTAAAATTTATGTTCCTGGCAAGGATGTCCAAGTGTTTCTTTTTCTGTATATCCTCTGTAGTATGTGTTACCTACCAACATTTTGAGGATTTAGCCCACAAGCGTGTTGTTATATCTCATTGTGATATAACCTGAAAGCATAAAAATTCCAGAAGAAAATGAGAAAAATTTTTTGCCATTGGTGTTGGCAATGGTTTTAGATAGAATATGCAGAGACTGTGCAAGGAAAAACGGCTGACACTATATAAAGCTGAAAATGCTTCTATACAGCAAAGAAATCAATCAATGAAATGTAAAAGTAGACTTGGTTAAAGAAATCCAGTTCTAGCCCCATGTCTGAAAAAGCTCAATATCCAAAATATAAGAAACTTACATAGCTCACCAAAATTTAATATGAACCCCTCATAACCTAATTTAAATATGGTAAAATACTTGGATTCTGCCCTAAAAAATAAAAAAGTGTGTAAAGACATATGAAAGTTACTCAAGATCATGTATTAGGCTACATAAAATGATAATTTAGCTTTTCTTCTTTATTTGTCTCACAGGATTATGGGTGCACACTCTCCATCCTTCATGGGGCATTTGAGATCAATTAGCAAAATGCCAGGTTCTCATTTTCCCACATTATGCTTCCTCATTATTCCATGATAATTGCCAAGAAAATCTCGAGCCTGGAAAACACAAAAATAGAGATAAATTGCTAGATAATCATCAACTTTGAAAATTACTTCAGAAATCAATAAATACATTAGTAGACCCAGATGCAACAAAATATAATATAGACCTACAAATCAACATTTAACTTTTCAACTTCTCAAAAAATACTTGCAGCTATGGTTATATGGGAGCATATGCCACTAGTCTTCACTACTTGGAGGCCACAGCAGGAGGAGTATTTAGGCTAAGGAATTTGAGGCTAACCTGGCAAAAACCCAGCTCTAAAAATTGACTCACCAAAAAACAAAACAGTAATCACATTTTTAAAAAAGGAGCCTTCACGGGTGATTTCTATGAAACATGTAATAAGGATCAGTAACAATAATTCATGATCACGTCTAAATGTAGAAGAAGAAAATTGACTAATTCTTTCTGTAAGGCCAGATATACCAGCTAATACAGCATAAGAATAGAAATTGCAGACCATCTTTTTATAGATGTTGACGCAGATATTCAAAACCCCTAGCAAATTGAGAACAACAACAAAAAGAGTGACTGGACTTCATGACCAAGAGGGACATTGTCATATGGGAAGTTTCCAAAAATCATTTTGATAGAGCAAACCTTTTGTAAAATCACTTATCAAATTACTATAAAACTTATGGCCAATTATGACCAGAGAAAAATTCTTTTTCAATCCACTTAAGGGCAGCTATGAACTGTTTTCATATTTAAAGTTGTTAACTGAAGTGTTTCACAATTTAGTTTTAGAAAAAGATAAAAATGTTTGCTTTTCTGACTTCTAAATATTGTTGGAGAATATTAAACATGATTTTCATCAAAAATCAAATGGCATATGCAGATGATAATATTATTGTTATAATGTCTCTAAGCAATTTCGATAAACTAATGAAACATAAGAATAAGTTCAATAATGTCATGGTCAACATTAAATCATTTAAATTATATACAGTAGCAATGAGCAGTGTTAAAATCACAAATATAGGAAAATAATCTAAATGAAAGTATTAAAGAAATTGTTCACTGCAAAGTAAAATGTAAAGGTGAAAATAAAATGCAAATTAGATCATGGAAACAAAATGGGAAAACTGTTAATATTCAATGATTAAAAGTTTGATTTCTGGTTTTAAGGGTTGATGGGCTTCCTCCAGACTAGCACATGGGGTGGAGCCAGACTTCCTCCTCCCTCTGGCCTGGCATGGTGCCGAGCTTCCTCCTCCGGTCTGATATATATTCTATATATGTCAATTAAGTTATTACTTGTGTTATTGAGCTCTATAGTTTCTTTATTCAACTTTTGCTTGGAAGATCTATCCAGTGGTGAGAGAGTTGTGTTAAAGTCACCCCAGATCACGTTGTGGTCAATTTGACTCTTGAACTTGAGAAGAGTTTGTTTGAACATAGGTGCGCCATTGTTTGGGGCATATATATTTGATTGTTATGTCTTGTTGGTGTATGGTTCCCTTGAGCAGTATGAGATGTTCTTCTTTATCTATTTTGATTAACTTTGGCTTGAAGTCTACTTTATTTAATATAAGTATGGAGACCCCTGCTTGCTTTCAAGGTTCATGTGAGGGGTATGTGTTTTCCCAATATTTCACCTTCAGTCTGTCTTTTCCAGAGTATCCTGGAGGCAGAATATGGTTGAATTTTATTTAATCCAGGCTACTAGCCTATGTCTTTTGATTGGTGTGTTTAAGCCACTAACATTTAAGGCTATTATTGAGTCATTATTTGTATTTCTAGACATCTTTGTTTATTTTTGCTACTTGAAGTGTTAATTATTTTTTAATTATTAATTTGTATCTTCATATAGAATCCAGCATTTTAATTGAACATGTGAAGTGATCAAATCTGTACCTTCTAAAATATCATTTTGATGTTTGAAACGTGTGAACTCTTTTTAGAATATCCACAGTCTAATAATTACTTATACAGTTCAAATTATGAGCTATAAAACCTAAGAGTTACTTTTCCCTCTTAACTGCTTTTTGGCACTCCTTGCCAACTGTCTTTTATAACAGATATAAAAATATTTTCTCTTTTGTGGTTCTTTGTGATCAACTTTCTCAGCTTCAACGTATGAGTGCAAACATACATGATTTGTGAAATATGAAAAATCACTAGAAAAAGACAGTCTCCCATGGTAAATCCAGAAAAAAAGAATATAAATTTAAAAACTGTAATCTATCATCCCAGTGCTTTGTAAGGCTAAGACTGGAGAATTCTGAGTTCAAATCCAGTAACAGCAGGGCCCTGAGCAACTTGGTGAGATGCTGTCTCTAAATAAAATACAAAATAGGAGTGGGGATGTGGCTAAATAGTTGAGTGCCCATGAGATTAATTCCTAGTACCCTCCAAAATGTTAGGGTTCACATTTAATCACTAGGCCTTAGTTATTTTTGGTGAGATCTATATATAAATGGCATATCCCAATTCCTATGAATTTATTTTATGTAAGTCAAATATTATATAGATATTTTTATAGTATAGGCTTAAATTGATATACATTATCATGTAAAAAAAATAACTTAAAATTGATTTAGATGTATGTGAATTCCTGCAATCCCATTGGCTCAGGAGTATTTTTCTTTCTACAGTCATTATTTTACATTTTTCTAGTTACACTTTTTTACTGGGTATGCAAAACTAAAGAAGTGGTCCCAAATTATGATGTTTTTCCTACACTAGATGTGAGTATAGTCACCTCAGTGATGAAAGTCATAGAATTCATGAAGAACTGTATGGTTTCTTCAGTCCAAGAGTCAGGATTGGACTATGAACCATGTGGATTCCCCAGGAAACATTAAGACTCTTTCCCCCTTCAGCAACCCTCCTTTATTGCCTGAATACGCACCTTGGCTCCTAGTCTTTTTGGTCTTTCTCCTCTCCCTGATTGGGAGCTTGTATAACTCTCCGGAGTTGTAGATCTTTTAGGGGAGTACTGCTAGTCTATAAGGTGAAATTTTAACCTCATGATGAAAACTTGGGATATCTGGGCATTATTTTAGTATCCCTAGGTCCTTCCTATAACTTTCTTAATTTTCCCAAAATTACATACAAGATAGTATATAATTTACATAAATAATATTCTCCAAATAATACTTGATTAAACATATGAAATAATTAATGGAGACGTTATAGCATTATTTACATCATTAAATGCATGACAAGGTTTACATTAAAAAATCCACACTTTATTTAGTATCAAATTGCATCTGTAATGAAATACAAGTAAAAATGCTATGTAAAACAGGCATTGTGAACCATGCCGTGACCCTAGAGATGTGAGAAGCTTTGCAAGTTCAAAGTCATGTTTCATAACTTAGTGAGGACCTATACAACTTAGCAAAACCTGTCTCTAAATATAAAAGAAAAAAATCTGAGGATGTGGTTTACTGATTAAGTGCCCCTAAGTTTAAGAGACTCTTAAAAATCTAAATTTTAAATTTCATATAAATCTTAAGAGACTTCTGAAATAATCAACTCTGAGTATTATTATTTTTCCAGTTCTGAAAAATGAGACTCTTTAGTAATTGTTGATTTATACTAAAATTATATTCTTTTAGGGATGCACAATTCTATACTTGTATTTTCTTATTTCTGCAATACCAGCTAAAGATGTTAAGAAAATTTTCAGCAAATGTCAAAAGCAATTACCCATTTTCTACATTTAAATGATTCTTTTTTCCACCTAGGTCCCAAATACTTCAAGGAATGGGCTATACATGAGAAACTTACTACAATCTTTATATTTGTCAAGCTGTTTTTGTAAATATTTTCCTGTTATTTAAGGTACACACTTTGGACAAATGCTACTTCACATTTGGTACAGATATGAGGTCAGAAATTTAAAAATGTTGGAAATTTGAATAAAGTCTTGGACACATTCTTTGGGTTTCTATATGCTATAAATCCTCCAGTGTTTTAAAAATGTTTGATCAATGGCCAAAAGCTTTGCAAAAATTTTTTCCCATGTTCTCTCACTCGTATTAATTCTGAGGTGCTGAGTGGGGTGTTAACAACTATTGGAGACTCTTTCACCTATTTTACATTTATATGATTTCTGTGCTATCATGTCTCTGGTGTGAAATAGTGTTGAACTACTGTGAAATAAGTGTTGACTCATCCTCAAAGCCACTGATGCAATGTTTTCATTGTAAAACTTCTCTCCAGTATAAAATGTATAATGTTACTAAGATGTGATCTTCAATATTAAAAGCTTTGTCATTCTTCACATTTATAAGACTTCTCTCTAGTATGGGTTCTCTGGTGTCGAGTAAGTGATGATTGTTGATTAAAATCTTTGCCACATTCTCTACATTTGTAGTGCTTCTCTCCAGTGTGGATTCTTAGGTGCTTAGTAAGTGATGATTTTTGACTGAAACTCTTGCCACACATTTTACATTTGTAGGGCTGCTCTCCAGTATGAATCCTTTTGTGACAATTAAGCTGTGATGTGCTATTAAACGCTTTGGCACACTCTTTACATTTGTAGGGCTTCTCTCCAGTGTGGATTCGGTGGTGCCGAGTAAGTGATGATATTTGACTAAAACTCTTGCCACACACATTACAATTGTAGGGCTTCTCTCCAGTATGAATCCTGTTGTGGCGATGAAGATCCGAGTATATATTAAAACCCTTGCCACACACTTTACATTTGTAGGGCTTCTCTCCAGTGTGGATTCGCTGGTGCTGAGTAACTGATGATTTTTGACTGAAACTCTTGCCACACACTTTACATTTGTAGGGCTTCTCTCTAGTATGAATCCTGTTGTGGCTATCAAGATTTGAGTTAGTATTAAAACTCTTGCCACTCACTGTACATTTGTAGTGCCTCTCTCCAGTATGAATCATGTTGTGGCGATTAAGATTCGAGTTTATATTAAAACTCTTGCCACACACATTACATTTGTAGGGCTTCTCTCCAGTGTGGATTCGCTGGTGCTGAGTAACTGATGATTTTTGACTGAAACTCTTGCCACATACTTTACATTTGTAGGGCGTCTCTCCAGTATGAATCCTGTTGTGTTGATTAAGCTGTGAGTTTGTATTAAAACTTTTGTCATACACTTTACAAATGTAGGGCTTCTCTCCCGTATGAATGCTCTGGTAATTTTTAAGACTTGGTTTTTGACTGAAACCTTTGCAAAATTGTTTACATATGTAGGGCATTACTCCAGGGTGTGTCCACTGGTGACAAATAAGATTGGAGCTTGTATTAGAAGTTTTGTCACATTCTTTGCATTTGCATGGCATATCTCCTGTATAAACACTGTGATGTTGAGTAATGTTCTTGAGTGCATTGCATTCTTCACATTGGTAAGACTTCTCTGCAGAATAAATTTTTTGGTGTTCAGTAAGGGTGAAAAACACTTTAAGGATTTCACACACTTTTTACATTTACAGGTCTCTCCTTTAGTATAAATCTTTTGTTACTTAACAAGTTATAACTTTTCACTAAAAGTTTTTTCACATTCTTTAAATTTGTGGAATTTATCACTGTCATAGTATCTGCTGTGTTTAAAAAATATATCAAAGCATTTGCCTGCTGAATATCTTCTATACATATGGGGCTGTCTTTCCCTATAAATTTTCTTGTATTAAGCAAGCTTTGCACTGTGGTTAAGAGCCCTTTCACATATTTTACACTTGCAGGTTTTGTCTTGCCTAAGAATATTTTAATGAATAATAGTTTTTGATCACTAAAGCAAGACTTTCCTACATGGTCATCTTGGTAAATTTTTTTTAGAAAAGGATTAGGATTTCTCTATATTCATAAATTTTATCACCAAGGAAAATACACTGGTCATTACTCAGGGTAGAGTAATGACCAGTGTATTTTATTGTGTTACTTATAGCATTATCTATATAGTGCACTTTCCAGAAATCTGTATCAGAATTGTGGCTTATTGTGTTACTTATAGCATTATCTATATAGTGCACTTTCCAGAAATCTGTATCAGAATTGTCATTAAGCTATAGTGGGGAAGTAGAAACTTTTCGACAATTCTTAATATTGTTCATTTGGGCACAAGCAGAAATTAATCTTTTGTTTCAGAAAAATGGATATTATATAAAGAAACTCCCAAAAGAATCACTTTTAGAAATATCTTTTCTGTGCAAATGTTTGACTGGAATTTTAAATTAGTGCTACTTTTATAATTGGCCAAGTTGAAAACTGATGCATGGACTAGATTTCAAATTTTCCACATTGTCTTTTAGTTCAAAAATGGCTATGAATTTGTTCTTAAAGACATATAAAACTCCTCAAAATAATTGGAATACATTGAATTTTTTTCAGATATTAATTTTCTCTGGTGTCTATTGACCAAAATTTTTTATCATAAATATGAACTACGGATTGATTTTGTCTATTATAATACAATTTTTGAACTTTACTCTCACCTATATTTTCCCATTGTTTTTTTGGTTGTAAATAGTCAAAGTCGCACTTTCCATATCTTCCCTCTCTCTCATTTATTCCCTGCTCTGGGAAAATTTGTCGATGATGATGGGAAGTCATGGCTGTAATAAATAAAAATAACAAACATGTTTATTTACTGAACTGGGCTGAGTGTATTTTTTAGACATAAGAAATTACAGCAAAAAATTACATCAGCAGGGGTGTGGATTATTAAATCCAAGTCCATCATTACTGTAGAAATATATAAATCAAATAAAAATACACACAGAAAATTATTTTGAAGATTTTCCTAATCATCTTTGTGTTCACAGTATCCAAGATGAGTACATTATTATGGACAGTAATATAGTAGAGAAAAATGCATTGTGTTACACAAAGAGTTTCCTCCTTCAGAATACATTTTCAAAATCTACCAACTTTCTTCTGTTTCATTAAAATATAAAAATATGAAACATGTGAATATTTGGGGACTGTTCAAAAAGGGGTCCCTGCTTACAAACAGAAAAAAACATGGCTAAATCAACTGTAAGCAAAGTTATGAATCACTCAAAGGAAATAGTCAATTATCATTTAAAAGAAGTTTACTGAACTAAACTAACACACATAAAACAGAATAAAAATTAGTCAAGAATTGTTAATAGTAATAAGCAGAAAATGTATGTTGAAAGACTTTCTTTAGAAAAGGTCTGAAAGAGTCAGGGGTGGTTGTACATAGAAACATAGGAGGTTGAGCTAGAGCATCAAAATTTGAAGGCCAGACAAAGTAAAAAATGCAAAATGCTAAATCGCCCTTAAGTTCTCTTTCCAGTACAAATAAACACACCTCAGAAAATACGAAAAATGAAACATCCAAGCAGCTCAGTTTTCTACAAGTTGTAAAGATTAAAGTAGGTTGTAAATCCATGTTTAAAAACTCAGGATACTGAGAGCATCCAAGAGAAAAAGAAGGGTCACCTAGAAATGTGTAACTATATAATTGTGAAATCCTTAGTCCAATCTTCACAACACAGGAAGGATTCAAGTCTATCTATATTCAAGGAATGAAAGAATAAAATTATCAACCAAGAAATTATATTCACAGCTACTACCTTTCAAAAGAGAAGGAAAATGAAGACTTTAAACATGTAAACATATACACACTATTCATCAACACTGGATCTGTTCTCCAAAAAGTACTAAAGGTAATCAATCCTTCATAATAAAATGTAAGTGCACAGCATCATAAGTCATATAAAATTTTAAAGATTTCTTGGCAGAAATAATTCTATTTTATTGTAATTACAGGTCTCCAAACATGTAATTTTGCAATAAAATTTGAAATAAAAAAGCATACCAACAATACTGTTAGTAGGCATATATAACTGTAACAAAAATATGATTTTAAAAGGACACATAAATATATTCAGTTTTTTAATAAAGTGAAGTCAAGTTGATACTCATACAGTATGAGTAGGAGATTCTTCATTTTTAGACTTTTTTTGGCAAATGCAAGATTACAAAATTCTGATTAAAACAAAACTTAGATATCTGAATTCACTCTAAATATTGCAATTGTAGATAGTCTACAGGATACTCTAAATCTAAGAATACACACATACTGAAAGCAAAGAGATATAATAATAACACATACAAAAGTAATTGAACAAAACTTTGGCTGTCTAAATTATAGTACACAAAACATACTTTAAGATAGTTATAGGACATAGAAGATGTTTTAAATTAAAAATAACTTTGAAAAGAGGCAAAAGAGAGAAAAGGACCCTATTCCTAGGTTCTGAATTAAGAGTAAATACATTCACTATGTACTTCATACTTTCCAAGCACACAAAAAAAAACACTGAGAGGGTTGAATGAAAACAAAGAATCACTGTCATGCTAAGAGACATCAATCCCCACTTACTGAAAAGGGAAATACAGTGAAGCAAAATTGTAATTGCAAAGCATAAGACTTTGAAAATATTTTGAAACTGCTATAGACTTATAGAATCCCTGTTATTAATCACAACTGGGATATTATGCTGGCTAGATCAATTTTATATATTAAAACAAGGGTTAATAAAAATTTAAGTGATAGTTATTTTGTAACCAACATGGAATAAATATTTGAAGTCAAAAGTGGTAGGAATTTTAAAAAATCCCTAAATATATGTCAGTTGATTGAACACTCTTGGGCATGCTGTTGTTCAAAATTGAAAGATTAAATTTAAAGATGTTTATAGTATTTAAAGTTAACAAGAGGTTCCATGTAGTATTCGTTAACATCCTATTGTTATAAAAAATTTTTGCAGACAAATCTATCCTTTAAATTGTATAAATATCCCCCAAAATACAAATAAGACTATTTCCCTGCTAAAAAAATGTATTAAAAGTTACAGCATTCAACTGTAAATGCAAACATGGAGTCAGGTAAACGGAGTTCTTAGTGAGTGTGGCAAAAAGCCCTCACATCAATAGCAAATTAAAAACATTGCACACTAGTGTTGTTAGATTGTTATTAAACAGAGCCATCATGGAAAACACAAAACAAATATCCCTTGAAAAGAATGATGAGCCATATTGGAATATAGAAACCATAGAACTTTGAAGTCAAAGAATTTATTCTAATTATATATTTTACAAAATGTATGTACACTAGGTTAACTGATATGTCACAGAGAGAATACTGCAGAATTCTAGAAAGTGAAAACATCTGTAAACTAAAGAAGCAGCTTTCTGAACAAAAGAGAATAGTTTTGTGATGAGATGACAGAAATGAGCCATTGCTTTCTAAGAATTCTTTATTTTTTTTTGAGATTTAAACTTTTTAGAGATCTACTGCATGAAAATTTGAATTAATGTTACTGAAATGTATATTTAAAATTTTGGAGACAGTAAGTTGTATTTTGTGGTTTTGATTACAATGAAAATTAAAAGATAAAGAGAATTGCAACATTTCTCAAAGCTACATTTCAAATAATGTGATCTTTATCCTATAAATAAGAACAAGCTTATCCATATACAAATGATGAGCATGCATGTAATCTCAGCTACTAGGAAGTCTGAGGCAAGTGAATTACAAATTCAAGACATTCTCAATAACTTAGTGAGAACCTCTCTCCAAATATGAGTAAAAGGAGCTTGAGGTGTAGTTCAGCATGAGAGTATCACTGCCATCAATTCCCATTACACTTATGCATAGAAAATTTCAATTTCTATGTACATGGGCAGAATCAAAAGCCAATCAAGATAAAATACAAAAGTCACAGACAAAAGAGGCTTAATATTTATACAAGCAAAAGCACATATAATATTATTAGCAATACAAACATGAATCATACATATCTTAGTTTGTAAAGCAATTAACTGATATGAGAAAACCCAGTCCTTAAGAGGGAACCTACTGTATACAATTAAAAAAGAAAAAAAAAACAATAAAATTGTAAATATCTACCAATGTATTATTTTACAAATCCTCTAACTCATATAAAACTTACACCATCTCTCGAAACAGCAATCTTTGTTCAACTTGACATTCATTCCATGGCAGATAATTTCACAGAAAATCCATTACACATATCATAAAAAACCCTGATAAGGAAATTTTAGTGAAAAAATGTACAATAAGATTAGAGAAACTGACTTATGATAATAAGGTATTAAAATGGGTGGACCTAGAGGTCTCCAGAAATGTGCAAAACTTTCCTGCAAATAATGGAAGAAGGGCTGGAGTTGTAGAGTAGTGTTAGAGAGCTTTCCTAGCATGAGTGAGGCCCTGGCTTCAATTCTCAGAACCATATATGGATAAATAAAAACTTCATTAACAACTAAAAATATTTTCAAAATTATGGAAGAGCTGTCAGATAATATTGACACTCACAAGGCAAGGGGAGTGTTTTGTTGTTAATTTGAATGTATGGAGACATTACTGGAGGAAAAGCAGGATACTACATAATTTTAAAGCACAAAACACAGGACAAGTTTTTCTGATAACAAGAGAAAGAATTCAAAGCTTCTAGAAAATATTTTCTGCTGGATAATGTCTCAATGAACCTTTTTGAATATAGGCTGCCTCCCCTACCTCAACTATGTCCTCTGCTATATGCAGGCCACAGGATTTGACATCATTGCATTCCTCTAAGTCAACCATATTTCAAGTGAAAAATATATATCTTGCCACCAAAAGAAAACATTAATGGTGAAAATAAACATCATTAACATTGTCTTGTCAGCACCAAGAACTACCCCATCTTCTTTATTGAAAGCATAAATCTGCAACACATTTTTGTGGAGAAGTTCCCAAAAGATATACTTCAAGGGAAGAAAATTAAATAATGATAATTAGGAATTTTGAAGGAAAGTTATGCTCACCCACAAAGACTAGGTTGCTGTAGTTCTCTAACATCACTTCTCTATATAAATTCTGCTGAGCAGGATCCAGGAATTTCCATTCCTCCTCAGAGAAATCAATAGCGACATCCCCAAATGTCAATGGCTCCTGAAATAAAAATTGTTAGATCAATAGAACATGGACCAAACCATTATTCAGTTTTTAATATGAATTAAGAGTTAGTAGAACTGACTGTCATGTAGGAGAGTGAATTTAATTATGTAATAAGATACTTTGCATTATCTAATTCAGAGGAAAATACACGAGTCCAAAAAAAGTATATATATTCCATACCAGAGTGAAGTAAAGGATATATACCATAATCCAAGCAATGAATAAAAGCCCAACTTTTTACTTTTCTGCCATCAGTGAATGTGAAATTTGGCAGAAATTCCAGATGCAGATCAGACTTTTCAGAGATATTCTCATAAGGTGATTGTGCACAAGGGAGACAAAAAGACTGGTAAAAAAGCTTTTGAAAACACTGTGGTTCCTATTCTCCCTGCTTTCTATCCATGAGATAGATTGAGATCCCTAATTCAATTAGTTTCAAGTATCATTTATGACACATTCCCAATGTGTAAAATATTTATAAAATATTAATGTTTGGAGACAGGTAAAGTGACACTTCCACCTCGTGAAAAGACTAACTTGTAATATTTCAAGTTCTATAAGCAGTTCAACGAGTGAATCAATTTGGTACAATGGAATTCACAATGGGTTACAGAAGACTTCAAAGAGGAGATTAAAAAATTCTTAGAGGTAAACAAGTTCATAGACACAACATATCAAATCTCTTGGACACTATGAAAGCAGTAGTAGGAGAAAACTTCGTTGCATGGAGTTCATTCTTTAAAGAAGAAAAAGTCAATAATTAATCTCATACTTTATCTCAATGCCCTAGAAAAACAAATCAACAGCAAAAGCAGTAGAAGGCAAGAAATAATTGAAATTAGAACTGAAATTGAATTAAAAGAAACAATTAAACCTTAACAAAAAGTTGGTTCTCTGACAGACTCTATGCTAATTAAGACAAAGAGAGAGAAAATTCAAATTACCAGCATACATGATGAAAAAGGCAATATCCCAACAGACACTACAGAAATAGAGAGGATATTTAGACATTATCTTGAAAATGTATACCCCAATAACATAGAAGACATACAAAGCATCTACAAATTTCTTAAGTCATATGATATGCCAGATTAAATCAGGAAGACATACAAAATTTAAAAAAAACAATATTAAATGATGAAATACAAGATGCCATCAGAAGCTTATCAACCAAGAAAAGCCCAGGCCCAGATTGATACACTGCCGAGTTAAACAAGACCTTTAAAGAAGAAATTCAAAATACCAATATTCTTCAATTTATTTCAGAAAATACAGAAAGAAGCAGCACTTCCAAACTCGTTCAATGAGGCCAATATCACCCTGATCCCCAAACCAGGCAGGGACAAATAAAAGAAAGAAAACTTCAGGCCAATATCTCTAATGAACATAGATGAAAAAATTCTGAATAAAATTCTGCCAAAAAAACCCACAAAAACATATTAAAAAGCTCGTGCACCAAGATCAAGTGGGGTTTGTCCGGGAATATAGGGTTGGTTCAACATATAGAAATCAATAAAGGTAATTCATCACATCAATAGACTTAAAAATAAGAATCATATGATCATCTCAAGAGACACAGAAAAACCATTTGACAAAACACAGCACCCTTTCATGTTCAAAAAATTAGAAAAACTAGAGATAACAGGAACATACCTCAACATCATACTGGCTCTCTACATTAAGCCTAAGGCCAACATCATTCTAAAGGGAGAAAAACTAAAGGCATTCCCTCTAAAAACTGGATCAAGACAGGGGTGCGCTCTCTCACCATTTCTATTAAAAATATTTCTTGAAACACTGGCCAGAGCAATTAGACAGATGAAAGAAATTAAAGGAATAACTACAGAAAAAGAACTTAGATTAGCACTATTTTCTGAAAATATGATTCTATAACTAGAAGACCCTAAAAGCACCACCAGAAAACTTCTAGAACTAAAAATGAATTCAGCAAAGCAACAAAATATAAAATTAACACATATTTAAAAAAAGGCCTTTCTGTATATCAGTGTCACAGCCTAAAGAAGGAAATAAGAAAATCTATTCCATTTACAGTAACTTCAAAAAAAGAAAACATAAGATACTTGGGAATCAACTTAATGAAAGAGGTGAAAGATCTATACAAGGAAACCTACAGAACCCTAAATAAAGAAATCAAAGAAGACCTTAGAAGATGAAAAGATCTACCTTACTCTTGCATAGGCAGAATTAATATTATCAAAACGAGCATACAACCAAAAGCACTGTACAGATTTAATGCAATTCTGATCAAAATCCCAATGACATTTCTCATAGAAATAGAAAAAGCAATCATGAAATTCATCTCGAAAAATAAGAATTCCAGAATAGCTAAAGCAATTATAAGCAGGAAAAGCAAAGCAGGTGCTATCACTATACCAGACCTTAAACTATACTACAGAGTAAGAGTAACAAAAGCAGCATAGTATTGGCAGTAAAACAAGCTGCTAGACCAATGGTACAGAATAGAGGAAACACAGACTAACTCACAAAATTACAATTATTTTACATTAGACAATGTTGCCAAGAACATGCATTGGAGAAAAGATTGTCTCTTCAACAAATGGTGCTGGGAAAACTGGAAATCCGTTTTCAAAAAAATAAAATTAATACCCTATCTCTCACCATGCACAAAACTCAACTCAAATTGGATGAACGACCTTGGATTTAAACCAGAGACTCTGCATCTAATAGAAGAAAAAGTAGGCCATAATCTTCATCACATGGGGCTAGGAAACCGAAACTTTCTTAATAAGATGCCTATAGCACAAGAATTAAAAACAAGAATCAACAAATGGGATGGATTCAAACTAAAAATTTTCTTCTCAGAAAATAAAATCTGAGGTGAACAGAGAGCCTACATCCTGGGAGTAGATTTTTAACCCTCACACATCAGATAGAGAACTAATATCTAGTATATAAAGAACTAAAAATGCTAAGCAAGAAGAAACCCAATAATCCAATCAACAAATTGGCCAAGGACCTGAACAGACACTTCTCAGAAAAGGATGTAGAATCAATCAACAAATATTTTTTTTAAAAAGTTCATCATCTCTTGCAATTAGAGAAATGCAAATCAAAACCACTCTAAGATATCATCTCACTCCAGTCATAAAGACAAACAACAAGTGTTGGCAAGTATGTGGGGGAAAAGGCACACTAATACACTGCTAGTGGGACTGCAAATTGGTGCAAACAACATGGAAAACTGTATAGAGATTTCTTTGAAATTTGGGATTGAAAACATCATTTGACCCCACTATTCCTCTTCTCAGACTATTCTCAAAGGACTTGATAACAGCATACTACAGGGTCATAGCCATTCAATGTTTATAGCAGCACAATGCAGAATAGCAAACTGGAGGAAACCCAGATGCCCTTCAGTGGATGATTGGATAAAAATATGGGTCATATATACACAATGCAATTTTACTCAGCAATAATAAAATCATGGCAATTGGAGGTAAATGGATGGTATTGGAGAAGTGAAGTGAGGCATACCCAAAAAATAAATGTTTCTCTGATATAAGAAGGCTGACTATAGTGGGGTAGGGAGGGGGATCATGGGAGGAATAGATGAATTCTACATAGGGCAGAGGGGTTGCAGGGGAGGGGATGAGGCAGGGAATTAGCAGTGATTGTGGAATGTGATTACAACATTTTCTAAAGTACATGTATGAAGACCTGATTTGGTGCCAACATACCTTATATACAACCAGAGATATGAAAAATTGTGATATATATGGGTATAAAAGAGTTGTATTGCAGAAAGAAATGAGTACATATATAATGGCATTAATTAGCATGAATATACTTTCTATACAGAGATACAAAAATTGTGCTCTATGTATGTAATAAGAATGTAATGCATTCCACTATTGTTGTGTATTTAATAAATAAATTTTTAATAAGAAAGGTATTGAAACCCATTGGGGACACTATAAGCCTACATGGCTATATATTTTTAAAACACAGGGATGGAAAGGAAGATGCATGAAAAACCTGAGAAACCAAGAAAGAATGTGCCTCAAAAAAAGATGCTACATTATTAGAATCCATGGTCAGAATAGCAGGATAAATGGTAGAAGGTACATAATTTTCTGTGAATTAAAGGATGATATGAGAGAAAATACAGGCAGTAAAGGATCATTTTGATAAAGAGTTACATAAGTAAATACAGAAAGCAAAAGATTCCTTCAATAAGGAGATAGAGATTTTGAAAAAAACCCAACAAAACAAAGATCCTTGAAATGAAAGAAACGGTAAACCAAATTAAAAACTCAATAGGAAGCATCTCCAACAGAATAAATCACATGGAAGAAAGAACCTCTGACATTGAAGGCAAAATATATAATCTTGAAAAAATAAAGTTGACCCCAGTGAAGATGGTAAGAAACCATGAGCAGAAGATTCAAGAATTGTGAAATAATATGAAAAGGCCAAATTTAACCACTATTGGGATAGACGGAGGCATAGAGGTCTAATCTACAGAAATGGACAATCTATTCAATGAAATAATACCAGAAAAATTTCCAAACATGTAGAGTGAATTGGGAAATCAAATACAAGGATCATATAGAACACCAAATGAAAAAGATCACTACAGGTCTACACCAACGCACATCATAATGAAAACACCTAGCATACAGGAGGAGCAGAGCATTTCAAAAGCCACAAGAGAAAGTAATCAAATTACATATTGGGAAAAACAATCAGGATCTCTGATTTCTGAACTGAGACCCTGCAATCTACAAGATCCTGCAACAGTATAAACCAAGCTCTGAAAGAAATGGATACCAACCAAGAAGCATACCCAGCAAAATTAAATTTTGATTAGCAATCAGATTTCAATTCAGATTTTATTTTATGACAAAATAAAAACCTTCTATCATACACAAATTTAAAAGAATTTACAACCAGAAACCTGCACTACAGAACATCCTTGGCAAAATATTCCATGAGGAGGAAATGAACAACAATAAAAAATCAGAAAAGGGTAGTATAACTCTAAAGGAAAAACCTATCAAAGAGAAACTAACTTAGTTAGATACCAAAAATAAACAAAAATAACTGGTAATACAAATGTTGTCTCAATAATAACCCTGAAAGTTTAGTTCCAACATAGAAATCAAAAGACAGGCAGATTGGATTAAAAAGACCAACAATATGCTGCCTCCAAGAGACTAATATTATAGAGTTCTAGATCTGACATTTTTCTTCCCTTACATTTAGAACATTCAGGGGGCCTCAGGCAGGAGGGCCACACCTGAAATCCCAGCCACTCAGGAGGCTGAAGTATAAGTTCAAGACCAGACTTGGCATCTCAGCATCTGTCAGGAGATAAATGATAGAAAGTATGAGTGATGTAGCTCTGTGGGAAAGGACCTCTGCATTCAATCCACTATGCTCCCCATGCCCCCCCCAAAAAAAATGAAAACCTCAGGGGTGAAAAAACCTAAAACTCCTGCAGATCCCAGCCCATTTTGGAAAAATAAAAGGGCCCACGAACTGATAATTCTCATGGTCCCAACACTCTGAAATCCACCACAGAAGAAATTCAGGGAGAAGACTTGAGCTGCCAATTTGTACAGGAGATACCCATGTGTTTAATAATAAGAATAAAAGAATCCAACATCTTTAGAAACCCAAGTAATGTAAAATAAAATCCTATCAGAGACAAAATTAAATAGTATCAATGATGATAGGAAACAAAATAATTCTAATAAACTGAAAGAGTTTAAGTGCTTCTTAACTATTTGTAGAAACTGTTTTGCTAATAACGACACATGATAGACTGCAGGGACCTGCTTAAATCAGTACCAGGATAATACATTAATAATCATGGTACATTCAGCTTAAAAATAGTATAAAATACCATGGGTCAGTTTTACATGGGTGCCATATGCCGGTGGTATTATGTGTAACTCTAATTCACTAATAAACAATCCAGCATGCTTTACTCTTAATGGAAGCATCCAGTCCTAAAATTCATCCACAAAGTTAAATATATGTAAACTTAATCAAGAAACTTTTGAATTATAAGAGAAAAAGAGTTATTACCTAACATGTACATTGTGGAACTGTACTGTTACAATTATCATCTAGGAATCACGACGTCAATAAAGCCCACCCATGAACCCACGTGGATGTGAAAAACCTATTAATTGCAACAGAAAAGTCATTATCAATCAAACCCTAACAAGGTCAATCTAAACTTAGCTAGACTCGCGGTCAGAATAAAAACTAAAAACTACAAGGGACATGGCTGAGTGGTAAGGCA
Source organism: Ictidomys tridecemlineatus (assembly GCF_052094955.1). Lineage (NCBI taxonomy): Eukaryota > Metazoa > Chordata > Mammalia > Rodentia > Sciuridae > Ictidomys > Ictidomys tridecemlineatus. Next base: position 20,409,944 of record NC_135492.1, on the reverse strand, counting down.
CCCTTCTGTTAACTACAAAACAAAAAAACAAACTTCAGAAAACTAGCTCAGGAATAAGCAAGGTCCCTGTTCACCATAGCTCCCCTCCTGCAGGATAAGGGTGTTTGAAGATTGGAATTTTTTTTTTTTTTTTTTGGTACTGGGCATTGAACTCAGGCCCTCAACCACTGAGCCCCATCTCCAGCCCTATTTTGAATTTTATTTAGAGGCAGGGTCTCCCTGAGTCTCTAAGTGCCTCACCCACTTGCCTAGGCTGGCCTTGACCTCAAAATCCTTCTGCATCAACCCCCTATCCCCAGCCACTTGGATGACAGGTGTGCGCCATCCCCTGGCTCACAGTTGATTATTCTCTGGTTTCACCTGTCAATCATTAGAGCCCAGGAAGACGCTGGGCAGCCAAGCTCACCTGCCACTTAGGACTGGAGCAGGGGCTGAGGTTGCCCCAGGGGATGGGGAGCCTGGAGGGGTCCCTGCCACTGTCACGCTCTCCACCCGGCTGGCCATGGGGACTGAGGGGCGCTGTCCCCAATGGGCTCAGGCCTGTGGACGCGGAAAGCCCCCGGAGTCGGGGTCGGCCAACTCAGGTTCCACCACAGTGGGTCCCACCTGATGGCCTCCCTGCCCTGCCTCCCTCCCCAGCCTTCCTGTCTAGGCACCAGGTACCACTGCACACTCACCACTTCCTGGTGCCCAGCAGACAAGCCTGCCCTGGGGAGCTTCAGCCACTGCATGGCAGGGCCAACCAGGGTCCCGGGCACAAGCAAAGCCTGGAGGACAACTACACAGACCCCAGAGAAATAAATCCCATCCAGAGCATGGAGGCCCTCCTCCTGTTTGCTGGTTGCCCTCAGGATTGGACAGCTCTCAGCATGGGGGCTTCTGATTGGAAAGGGTGTCAGTCAGTCTCTGCTCTCCCCTTCCTGAGCCCAGCAAACCTTCTTTTTGAATGACAGCAGCAAGAAGGAGGCCAGAATGGCAAGGTTTGGCTGCAGCTTTTTTTTCCTTTCATTTTGGGGTCTGGGCATTGGGTTAGGGTTAGGGTGACCAGAATTCTAAGTTCTGTTGGGTTTTAATGTTAGTAAATTGAAGTCATTTTTTGAAAGTTTCACCACCTGGGCCCCCTCCTATAATAAGACCACCCAGAGCGTCTTCGGGGTGCTGATTTGTCCTCTGTTCATCTGTGCAAAATTCTCCAAGCAGAACTGGCCTTTCGCCCCGTGGGAACTGTTCAGTGCATCATGGCCAGCGCTGGTGGAGGCTCACGGTGGTAGGGGGGGGCAGGACCCTTGGAGGAGGTTCCACAGGGGTTGGCAGTATGAGAGCTGATGTTCCTCCAGCTGAGTTGAATCTGTATCTTGAGCCCACATTGAGCTAGAGGCAGAATAAGGAGATCAGCACAGAAGAGACCCCCAGAGCGCAGACCTGGGTGAACCCCAGCTGCACCGGGCTCCTTCTCCCTCTGGCCACTGAGGGTTGAATTCAGAGGCCTCGACCTCTGAGCCCCTTCCCCAGCCCTAGCTTGAAGTTTAGAGACAGGGTCTCATTGAGTTGCTTAGCACCTTGCATTTGCTGAAGCTGGCTTTCAATTAGCCATCCTTTTGCCTCAGCCTGCCTAGACGCTGCAATGACGGGCATGTGACACTTTTTTTTCTTTCTTTCTTTTTGAGAGAAATACCTGCAGTGGCCACAGGATAACAGCCTTGTGCAGATCAAGGCCACCCTGGGTGCTCTCCCTGGTTCCCACCAGTCCCCTAGATCCCAGGCAATGGAATCCTGCCTCCTCCAAAAACCAGAGACCCCCCTGCCCAGGTGTGCATCCTTATATCAGCTGAATACTCTGCACTTGACAAAAAGAAAAGAAAAAAGACAGACCCTACCTGCTTGTCTTGATGCAAACAAAGCCAATGTGTTTCTAAAGAGAGCTCTGGTCTTGTCCCCCCAATTCAATGGTGCAAAAAGTCACATAATACAGAGAAGACTTCTCGTTAAGGGGGACTCCAGGGTCTGTCTATTAATGAAGAACAATTTGGGTTTGATTGGGAGTCCAGGAAATCCAATTCCAGGTTTTCCTAATTTGGTAAATAACTCCATAGATTCGAATGCCTGCTCCTCTCTGCATTAATTAATCATAGAGTCCTCGAGGTTACCTGTCCCCTGCAGATAAAATTGGGGGATCCTTTTTTCTCCATACAGCACCCTGAACCTCCACCTTCCCTTCTGACTCCAACACCTTTGGCAGCATCCAATGGGGGAGCGATTTAGAAAATTCTGGAATGTACCTAAAGACATTTCCTCATCCGAGTGTGATGCTATCAATTTGGTCCTATGGTCCTGTTTAGTATGTTTTGTTTTTCTATTTTGTTGGTTCCTTTTAGTTATACATGACCATAGAGTCCATTTTGGTAAAATTATCCAAGCATAAAATATACCTTATTCTCCTTAGGACCCTATTCATGTGGGTGAGCATGATTGTTACTGTATTCTGGATAAATGCCATTTTGACTTGAGTGAAAGGGAATCTCAGTGCAGTTTTAATTTGCATTTTCCTAATTGCTAGATACACTGCCTTTTCAATATTTATTTTTTAAAATATATTTTATAGTTGGAGTTGGACCCAATACCATTAATCTAACCATTTATTTTTTTTGTGGTGCTGAGGATGGAACACAGTACCTTGCATGGGCTAGGTGAGCACTCTATGGCTGAGCCCCAGTCCCAGCCCTCATTTTCAGTATTTTTTACTTTTGTTTCTCAGTAACAGCAGCCCAGGTCTTTGGGGAACCGATTTTGCTGCATTTGTGAATTGGGAACATTTCTCTTGAAGAAAGACTGGGAAGGTCAAGGCACATGCCCAGGATTCCAGGAATGAGAAGTACATGGTTGTCTTGACCAGGATGAGGAGAAGAATATGTGGGTGAAAAGAGGGAAAGTGCTAGAGACACCTTTGGGCCAGAACCTCTCCTTCCCCCACTAGGGCAATTATTCTTGCTGTTAGTTTTCTTATACCAAATGAGAGATTTTTCTAAGCTACCAGTGCCACTAGATATAGGTCTCTGGATGGAGCTCAGAGTTGTCTTTAGAGGCAAGAAAAAGTGAATAACCAACCAAATTGTTCCAATACCAACAATCTAGACCTTGGGCTCTTTGGGAACAAAACCCTGGGGTTTACCCAATAATTAACAATCCAACAGCACCCGAAACCCAATTAATGGGTGACAGAGAATTGGATCAGTGGGTGTGAGGGTCTGTGGGTGGCCAGCTGCAGGAGCTTGCCTCTGGGTGCATTCCTTGCATCTGGGAGGTTTTTCAACACCAATGAGATAAACAAAGTGGTGAGAACACTGGCAAAACCCTCTGGAATATTCTAGCCAAGAAAATTCATAAGCACTTTAAAAGCATCTTAATGTTTACCCTCAGTCAAATGTGCCTCAATCCGAATGAAACCATTTGAAAAGAGCTGTCAACATGAAAAGTTTCTGATATCTGCTGGTTTGTGGATCACTGCAACTCCATATGAGTCAATGGCTAAATAAATAAATAAAAATAGAAATCTAATGAGCATTCTCTTAAGACTTTCATCCTGAAAACACTGCCCTATTTGCTTTGATAACTAAATGATCATTTAATCGTTCCTCTAGCAACACTTGAGGTCCATAAAGAAATGTGAAACATTTCTGGTTGGGACAGAAATGTTTGGACACCAACAAGAAAGTTTTACTGAACCTCAAAGGAGAAGGTTCATAAATAACCAGATTGCAGGAAAGCCCACAAAATTTGAAATTAGAAACAAGGGACTGGGTTTGTGACTCAGTGACAGAGCACCTGCCTAGCACCTGTGAGGCACTGAGTTAGATCCTTGGCACCACATAAAAAAGAAATATATAAAATAAAGGTATCCTATCCAAATAAAAACCATTTTAAAAAATAAAGATCAGATTTAAAATACAAAAGAAAACCAACTCCCTACAATGGAGCATTTCTCCTAGACCAGCTTCCTGGACCCTCATATACTAGCATGATATGAGCAAACTTAGAAAAATGGGTGAGAAATTACAGAACTCTACTCTGGCCCCATCTCTAGTCCAGCCCCACTTAAATGTCCCTCTCCAAATAGCAACACCTCAGACCACATATTTGCTGTCTCTTCCTTTAGAGCTTTCTCACATTTTTTCTTTCTTTCTTCTTGTGGTGCTGGGGATTGAACCTGCGACCTTGTGCATGCAGGGCAAGCACACTACTAACATCACTGAATCCCTGGCCCCTCACGTTCTTTCCTGAATGTGCATCTGTTTTCTAAATAGGTCTGTTCACGTACCTGACAATGATGAAGTTGTTTTCTGCTTTGAAAACCAAGGAACCTACTAATTTCCCTCTCTCTCTCTGAAATCCCTTCCCATTACACAACCCAACAAAGCAAAAGTAAGACTTAAACTTTGTAATTGTGTGGGGTCTTTTATTGTTTGGGGTCTGATATCACATATATCACTGGAGGGAAGTAACTAGCAGCCATGAACTATTTTTAATAAGCAAAGGACAAGGTTTGGCAGCACATGTCATTAAGGCCAGGGATTTGGAAGGCTACTTCAGGAGTATATCAAGTCAGAGGCCACAGTTGGCCTCTTAGCAAGACCCTGCCTGAAAATAAAATATTCAAAGTTCTGACACTGTGTGAGTCTTCATGAACAATGAAGGGTCAGAATTCCTGTTTCAACAGTCTCCCTTTAGGATGCTGTGTGTAGGTGTGTGACTGTTACCTTCCAACAGGACCTAGAGCTGTTGCTGGTGCCCTCCCTGTATTAATAGATCAAATGAAGTGAGAAAATAAGTAAAGCAATAAAAAATCTGACATTTTTGCTGGTTGTGATCCCAGAGATAAAAAGGTTATGTTGTGTTTTTTGGATCTTGTGTTCTTACAAGAGTAAATTTTAGATAATACATAAAATGTAATCAAAGTAGAGCAAAGTTTATTGGCCCAGAAATCACTATCAAAAAGGGGGGAGAATACCAGTGAGTCTTCTCTGACATCTCTAGGCCTCACACCCCTTTGATCCTCTGGTTTATGGGAGATGCTGTGGGTGACTCTATAGGCCTGCCCATGGACGAATTCCTACTCTTAAGTGGCAGTAGGATGACATCGTGTTTGTAGGTTCCTAGTCCACATGGTATTGTCCAGAGACACCAAAGCAAAACCCGAGTGTGTGTGTGTGTGTGTGTGTGTGTGTGTGTGTGTGTTTGTGTGTGTGTGTCTTTGTGAATTTTACTATAATAAAAATTTTATTATGGCAGCTACTATGAAGACAAACAACAACAAGTGTTGGCGAGGATGTGGGGAAAATGGTACACTCATACACTGCTGGTGTGACTACAAATTGGTGCAGCCAATATGGAAAGCAGTATGAAGATTCCTTGGAAATCTGAGAATGGAACCACCAATTTACACAGCTATCCTGTGGAGCCAACCTATATGCCCTTCAGTGGATGAATGGATTAAAAAATATGCATTATTTATACACAATGGAAATTTATTTAGCAATAAAAGAATAAAATCATGTGTGGGGGAGAGATTATGGTGTTTTTCTCTTGGTTTCTGACTTTTGGTTTCTGAATTTTAGGGAATAGAGTTTTTTCTAAGATTCTCACCAGTAACTTTGCCTTTGCCAAATGGTTATTGCAACTTACTTCTGTTTCGTGCTGTCTAACTTTTGTGGTTTTCCAATATGAGGTATGAGGTAGAAGTGGATTTTAAGTGAATATTTTTAATGTAGGAGTTCACTAATTAATATTAGAAGCATCAGATGAGCTCATAACAGTAATAAAATTTGGTATCATCAGTTATTTATGTGCATAAGAAAGTAAGTAGTAAACATAATATTAAAGACAGTTCTAATGACCATAATATCAAAAGTAAAATACTTGGGAATTTTTTCAAGAAATGTAAACACTTGCACATTTAACATGGCTTGTTTTTAGAAAATATACCACTATTCCTAAGCCACTTTTTTTTTTTGTGGTGACCTTAACTCATAGAAAAAAGTTAGGAATTAAATGTTTCTTCTGTGATCCTGAGGACAGGACTTAGGTATGGTCAACCAGTGAGCTCTATCATCATCCAATTCTTATTTTTCTTTGAGATATGGTCTTGCCAAGTTAGTGAAGCTAGACTCATAGTTGTGACCCTCAAGGCTCAACTTCCAGGGTAGGTGGGGTTACATGCATGTGCCATCACAACCCTGGTAGGGATTAGTCTTTTATGTTTTCTTTAGTTGTAGTGGACAGAGTAACTTTATTTTATATACTTATTTTTATGTGGTGCTGAGAATTGAACTCAGTGCCTCATATGTGCTAGGCAGGTGCTCTAACCCTGACCCCAGACCCAGGGATTAAATTCTTGACTTTAATATTATAGGTTGGCTCAACTACACAGCCACTTTCCCAGTCATGTTTAATTTTTTTTTAAAAAAAACAGGGTTTCACTGACTTTTATAGGTCCCTATTAATTTACTGAGTCTGTCTTTGAACTCGTGAATTTCCTGCCTCAGCCTCCCAAGGCATTGGAATTGCAGGTATGTGCCCCAACTCCCAGTTTCTTCATTCTTTTGTAGTTGTTGCTTTCTTTTGTTACATAAATTCAAGTTGAATAACAGTATATTTAACAATACAGATATAGAGAAAAGCCAGTGGTGTAGGTAAGCAATTGAACATATCCACCAGAAAGTATATTATATATTCACCATGGTGTATTACTCAGCCATCAATACAAATTCCTCTAATGGTCTGCAAAATAGATGGAATTGGATGATGTCATGCTACGTGAAGAAATGCACAATAGTGTCACATCTCATATGTTAATATAATATCATGTGCAAGTACAATAATGATTATTATGGCTGAGAAGTGTGTGGGGTGCATCAAGGGCAGAAGAGGATGTTTCGATATTATGAATACATGTATATGCATATATATATAAATATCGCACTGAATCCCATAAATATTTGCAATTGCTATGTGATAATAAAAACCATCATCTCTCATAATTATAAAATTCTGCACTAAGAACACAATCCTGCTGTCTTTTGGAATTTCCATTATATGATGCGATATTATTGATGAAGCTCCCTGATAACAACCAGGCTCTCCCTACACATCCATTCTATTTTATTCCAGGCTCTGAACATAGAGTATACAATGTATTTCTGCATCTAGATCTTCTCACTTATCCTAAAGTCCTCCAGCTTGTCTGTGTTATTGGAGAATATTCTTTTGTTTCTGGGGTTTGGACCCAGGGTTGCCTTACCTGTTACAGAGATCCACCATCATTATCTTTTTCAGTTTTAAGACAGAATGTTACTAAACTACTAAGGCTAGCCTTCAAATTTTGGCAACACTGCCATATACACCATTCTTATTTTAAAGTTGAGTAATAAGTGAAGTGTGGAGGCACATTTCTTTTGTCATGCTATGGATTCGAACAATATTACTACAGGTCTACACCCACACAAATCATAATGAAAACACCTAGCATACAGGAGGAGCAGAGCATTTCAAAAGCCACAAGAGAAAGGAATCAAATTACATATGGAGAAAACCAATCAGGATCTCTGATTTCTGAACTGAGACCCTGAAATCTACAAGATCCTGCAACAGTATAAACCAAGCTCTGAAAGAAATGGATGCCAACCGAAAATCATACCCAGAAAAATTAAATTTTGATTAGCAATCGGATTTCAATTCAGATGTTATTTTATGACAAAATAAAAACCTTGCATCATACGCAAATTTAAAAGAATTTACAACCAGAAACCTGCACTACAGAAGATCCTTGGCAAAATATTCCATGAGGAAGAAATAAACAACAATAAAAGATCAGAAAAGGGTAGTATCACTCTAAAGGAAAAACCTATCAAAAAAAAACTGACTTAGTTAAATACCAAAAATAAACAAAAATAACTGGGAATACAAAAGTTGTCTCAATAATAACCCTGAAAGTTTTGTTCCAACTTAGCAATTAAAAGACAGGCAGATTGGATTAAAAAGACCAACAATATGCTGCCTCCAAGAGACTCATCTCATAGGAAAAGACACCCAGAGACTAAACGTGACAGGTTGGAAAAAAATATATTGCTCAGGCTGGGGCTGGGGCTCAGTGGTGGAGCACTAGCCTAGCACATGTGAGGCCCTGTATTTGATCCTCAGTACCACATAAAAATAAATAATAAAGATATTGTTTCCATATACATAAAATAAATATTAAAATCCTACCACTAACATATACTGTGGAGGCAAGCTGGGGTTTCCATTCTTATATCAAATAATGTGAACTTCAAGTGAAAATTAATCAAAAGGGATAAAGAAGGATACTTCATACTGCTTAAAGGAACTATACACCAACAAGACAGAACAATTGTAAATATACACACCCCCAAAACAATGGAGCATCTATGTTCAAACGGACTCTTCTCAAGTTTAAGGGCCAAGTAGACCACAAGATAAAAATTCTGGGTGACTTTAACACACCTGTTTTACCACTGGATTGATCGTCCAAACAATATCCAGACAGAAACTATAGAACTCAATAAAACAATCAATAACTTAGATTTAACTGACATACATAGACTATTTCATCCTTCAAAAGGCGAAGACACTTTCTTCTCAGCAGCAAATGGATCTTTCTCTAAAATAGACAATATGTCATGCCAAAAAGGAACTCTAAGCAATACAGAAAAGTAAGGATACTACCCTGCATTCTGTCAGATCATAATGGAATAAAATTAGAAATCAATGATAAAAATAGAAGCTACTCCAACACCTGGAGACTAAATAATATGCTAGTTAATGAACAATGGGTTGCAGAAAACATCAAAGAGGAGATTTAAAACTTCTTAGAGGTGAATGAGGACACAGCTACAACATATAAAAATCTCTGGGACACTATGAAAGCATTACTAACAGGAAAGTTCATTGCATGGACTTTATTCCTTAAAAAAATAAAAAGTCAAATAAATGACCTAAAATTACATCTCAAACCCGAGGAAAAACAATTAATCAACACCAAAAGCAGTAAAGGACAGAAAAGAATTAAAATCAGAGCTGAGATCAATAAAATTGAAACAAAAGAAGCAAATAAAAATTGACAAAGTGACTGGGAATGGTACCAACATTTGAACTAGCTATCCCACTCCCTGGTCTATACCTAAAGGACTTAAAAACAGCATACTACAGGGACACAGTCACAATGTTTATAGCAGCACAATTCACAAGAGTTAAACTGTGGAGCCAACATAGATGCCCTTCAGTGGATGAATGGATCAAGAAAACATGGCATTTGTACACAATGGAATATTACTCAGCAATAAAAGAAAATAAAATAATGGCATTTGCAGGTAAATGGATGGCATTGGAGAAGATAATGCTAAGTGAAGTTAGCCAAGCCCGAAATAACAAATGCTGAATGTTTTTTTCTGATATAAGGAGGCTGACTCATAGTGGGGAAGGGACGGGGAGCATGGGAGGAATAGATGAATTCTATTTAGGGCAGTGTGGTGGGAGAAATAGAGAGGGGAAAGGGATTTGCAAGGATGGTGGAATATAATAGACATCATTATCCAAAATACACATATGAACACACGAATTGATGTCAACCTACTTTATATACAGAGATATGAAAAATTGTACTGTATATGTGTAGTAAGAATTGTAACATATTCCGCTGCCATATATTTTAAAATTTTCAAAATGAAAAGTTGGCTTTTTGAAAAACAAATACATTTGATAAAACTTTATCCATGCTACTGTAGAGAAGGAGAGAAATACTCCAATTACTATAATCCATGATGAAAAAGGAAATATCACCATGAACACTAGAAAAATACAGAAGATAATTAGAAATTATTTTGAAAATTTATACTGCAAAAAAACAGAATATATAGAAGTCATCAACAAATGTCTAGAATCATGTGACTTACCCAAACTGAGTAAGTTAAACAGATCATTTTCAAGCAATGAAACAGAAGATACTATCACAAGCCTACCAACCAACCAATAAATAAATAAATAAATAAATAAAGCCGAGGACTCAATGGATACAAGACTTCAAAAAAAGAACTAACACCTACATTTCTCAAATTATTCCATAAAATATAAAAAGAGGGAGCCCTTCCAAAATCACTCTATAAGGCCAATATCTCCTTGATGCTAAAATCAGACAAACACTGAAAAGAAAGTGTACTTCAGAGCAATATCTCTAAAAAGCAGAAGCAAGAATTCTGAATAAAATTCTGGCAAATCAAATACAAAAACATATCAAAAGGATGGTTCATCATGATGAAGTGCTATTCATCCCAGGGATGCAAGGTTGGTTCAACGTAGAGATATCAATAAATGTAATTCATCACATCAGCAGATTTAAAGATAAGAAACTTATGACCATCTCAACAAATGCAAAAAAAGTATTTGGAAAAATACAGCATCCCTTCATGTTCAAAACACTAGAAAATATAGGGATAACAGGAACTTATTTCAACATTTAAAAGGCTATCTATGCCACGCCTCAGGCCAACATCATTCTAAATGGAGAAAAACTGAAGACATTTTCTCTAAAATGTAGAAAAGACAGGGATGCCCTCTCTCACCCCTTCTATTAAATATAGTTCTTGAAACACTGGACAGAGCAAGTAGACCGATGAAAGAAATTAAAAAATAAGTATAGGCAAAGACGAACCTAACCTAGCACTATTTGCTCATGATATGATTCTGTACCTAGAAGACTCAAAAAACTCCACTAGAAAACTTCTAGAACTAGAATTCAGCAAACTAGCAGGATAGAAAATCAACACCAGTAAATCAAAGGCATTTCTTTATATCAGTGACAAATCCTCTGAGAGAGAAATGAGGAAAACTACCACATTCACAATATCCTCAATAAAATAAGATACTTGGGAATCAACAAGAGGTGAATGATCTATACAATGAAAACTATGAAACTCTAAAGAGAAATCAAAGACCTTAAAAGATGGAAAGATTTAACTTGATCTTGAATAGGCAGCATTAATATTATCAAAATGGACCTACTACCAAAAGCACTCTACAGATTTAATGCAATTCTGATCAAAATTCCAATGGGATTCCTCATAGAAATAGAAAAGCAAATATGAAATTTATCTGGAAAAACAAGAGACCCAGAATAGCTAAAGAAATCCTTATCAGGATAAGGGAGGCAGGTGGCATTGCTATACCAGACCTTAAACTATTGTACAGAGCCACAGTAACAAAAACAGCATGGTTCTGGCATCAATACAGGCTGGCAGACAAATAGCCCAGAATAGAGGACACAAAGACCAACCCACTAGACCACAATTATCTTATATTAGACAAAGGTGCTAAAAATATGAACTGGAAAAAAGAGAGCATCTTCAACTAATGGTTCTGGGAAAACTGGAAATCCATATGCAGCAAAATAAAATTGAATTACTCTCTCTCACCATGCATAAAAGTTAACTCAAAATGGATCAAGGGTCTAGGAATTAAACCAGAGACTCTCCAAATACAAGAAAAAGTAGGCCTTATCTCCATCATGTGGGATTAGGCTACAACTTCCTTAATAACACTCCTATAGCACAGGAATTGAATCCAAGTATCAACACATGGGATGAATTGAAACTAAAGATTTTTATCAAAAAAACTCAATAGAATAGAGAGCCTATTTTATGGGAGCAATTTTTTACCCCTCATACATCAGATAGAGCACTAATCTCTCGGGTATATAAAGAACTCAAACGTCTTAATACCAAAAAAAATACTAATAATCCAATCAATAAATGCGCCAAGGACCCGAACAGACACTTCTCAGAAGAGGATATACAATCAATCAACAATTATATGAAAAAATGCTCATCATCTCTAGCAATCAGAGAAATGCAAATAAAAACTAAGATATCATCTCGCAACAGTCAGAATGGCAGCTATTATGAAGACAAACAACAATAAGTGTTGGCGAGGATGTGGGGGAACAACCCATCAAAATTTCACCATGGTTTCCTTTTCATTGAAGAAGGGTTCAAAGCAAACAGTTTGAAAATTCTCCTGGAAGGTTGAATTGATATGAAATTAGCCAAGAATTCTGAACTCTAAGAGTAAAAGCTGGAGCCATCATTACTAGGCACTAATGCATGTTATACAATTATCATATTGCAGTAATTTGAGGACAAAAAAATCACAATGCAGAAATTTCATAGGTGACTCCATATGTATGTAAATGTCATTGTAAGTGCAATGAAAAGGCCTAAATAAATGCCACCATCTCCAGCATAGGATTTGATGTGAATGAACAAGACAACCCAAGGTGAAGGGAGGTGTGGGAACTGGAGGCGCAGAGCACTGGTAGGGCTTGGGTGCAGGACATGCGTGGTACTGGATTATACTCCAGCACCCCAAAGAAGCACATATTGAGGAGGATTATGTTTCAAAATTACACCAGAATAGGAGGCTCCTGGATTCTCTCCACACATGGATACACCAAATAAACACCTACTTCTGTTTTGAGTTCCTCTTGAATAAAGTTATATATGGATTGAGAGACCTATGCATTAGACCACTGAGTAAATATCTACCATCTGAAGTGCAGGCAAAGTTGGGGGACACTTGGGCATTAGTCCTGCCTTGAGCGATGTGCCAAGTAATTTGGACAGAATACCCCAATCCAGTGTCACCCAGAGTAGAGGAAGACTTCTTGGGGTCACAAATGGAGCACATTGGACACTAAATGACTTGTCGCTGGAAACACAATTTGTCTGGTGCTCATAGAAGAACAAACTAGATATACACAAGTATCAGGACTGGAAAAGGGATGGTTTTCTATGGCTGTGGAGGTTCATGAGCTTTATCCATGGGACGAGGGCAGAAGGGAAGCGAGATCAAGGGTCCCAGTTTATCCCTAGAAGGGATTTGCCCACATGATCTGCAACCTGTGGTTGCTAACAGTTGAGCTCCTCTCTAGCCAGTCCCTAAGGGTAGACAGGACAAATGCAGTCCACCCAGCAGCCCTGCCTGAGCACTCTCCCCCTACCTCAGTAATAACTCCAGGCCTGAGCAGTTCTTTCTGGAAGAAGGATGTCCAGGCACTCAGGGTCCCAACAGTTTTTTTCTATTCCATGGACCCCATCCTAACCCACCAAGCTTTGAGAGCAATGGCAACTGTGCATGTCCAAATCTCCCTGGGTCAAAAACAAGTGGCTTCACATTGATGTGCAAGCACTTCCAGGGACTATTTATCACCCCCCCACCCCGGAGTGAAGGAAAAGAATGAAAACCACAGCTCCTTGTTTCTTTATAGAATAGGCTCCCACCACCTTCTTGCAGTGAGCACTGGCAGCCTAGGTTCTAACCAACTGCATCAGGAATTCAGTCCCCAGCCAAGTAGGAGAGTTTCTGCTGTCTGAGCCCAGCTGTGGGGAAGGCTCCTATCAAAGAGGTGAAGGAGTTAGTCCTCCAATGACATAGACATGGAGCAAGAGACATGCTGATGACATGGGGCTAGAATATAAGCTTAGTGCAGACACTTTTTAAAAATAGCATGGAGTTCTTTAAAAGCTAACAGAGTAACAACCACTCTGGATTTATTTCCAAAGGAACTTGAACTAGTGTGTTCATAAATGGCTGCATGCCCATTGCTGTTCCAGGATCCACAGGAGCCAGGATGAGGGAACGTCTGAAGTGGCTTCTGGATAAAGAGACTCCTCCCAGTCACAGGGACATCTCCTACTCCCCTGAGAAACTACTTCCCCTCAATGCACCTGCTCATAGGTCAACAGGTGGCTGATATGCATCAGACGCTCAGGAGACCTCAGATGAGCCAGGTGTGGGATCCTAGTGTCAGGCAGAGCCAAACCAGGACCAGGAAAATATCACAGAGGTCATGAGGTGCCTGGCACATGCAGTCCACAGGGGAGACACTCAGCCCAAAGACATTCTGAAAAGGTGTCTGGCCTGGGAGAAGAAGGGAAAATACACACATGTACGCATTTTTACAAATTTCAAGTTGTTTTTAGTGTACTTTTCTCTCATGTGAAATGCTCAAACAGAAAATAAAACTTTTGCTTCTTATTTTATTACATTGGGGAGGAAAATTGTCACTGGAAATGGGGACAGGGGACTTGAATTTGAGGAATTCAATGATACATATGTACAGGTTTCGTCGGGGAGATGGGGTTCTGGATCTGACACTTTGCTTCCCTTACATTTAGAACTTTCAGGGGGCCCCAGGCAGGAGGGCCACACCTGTAATCCCAGCCACTCAGGAGGCTGAGGCACATGTTCATGCCAGACTCATCCTCTGTCTGAAGATAAATGATAAAAAGTACGAGGGATGTAGCTCAGTGGAAAAGAAGCTCTGCATTCAATCCACTATGAGCCCCTGCCCCCCAAAAAAGAAAAGCTCAGGGGGAAGAAAAACGCGAGACCCCTGCAGATCCCAGCCTCCTTGGGTAGGAAAAGGGCCCATGGAGTGGTGATTCTTAGGGTCCCAACACTCTGAAATCCACCACAGAAAAAATTCAGGGAGGAGACTTGAGATGGCAATTCGTCCAGGAGATACCCATGTGTTCAAAAATAAGAATAAAAAGAATCCTACATCTTTAGAAACCTGAGAAATGTAAACTAAAATCCTATCACAGAGAAAAATAAAGTATATCAATGAAGATAGGAAACAAAAGAATTCTAATAAACTCAAGAAGTTTAAGTGCTTCTTAACTATTTGTGGAAACTGTTTTGCTATTAAAGACACATGAGAGTCTCCCACCACAGGGACTTGCTGCAATCAGTTCATATGGCCGGGATAATACATTACTAGTCATGGTACATTCAGCTTAAAAATAGTATAAGATACCATGGGTAAGTTTTAAACGGGTGCCATATGCAGGTGGTATTATGTATAACTCTGATGCACTAATAAACAATCCAGCATGCTTTAATCTTAATGGAAGCACCCAATCCTAAATTTCATCCATAAAGTTAAATATATGTAAACTTAACCAAGAGACTTTTGAATTATAAGAGAAAAAAATTATAAGAGAAAAAAATAATAAGAAGAAGTTATTAGCTAACACGTGCATTGTGAAGCTGTTCTGTTACAATTGTCATCAAAGAATCACGACTTCAACAGAGTTCACCCATGAAACCACGTGGTTGTAAAAATCATACACTTAATTGCAACAGAAAAGTCATTATCAATCAAATCTTAACAAGGCCAATCTCAGCAATTTAGCTAGACCAGAGGGCAGAATAAAAACTAAAAACTACCAGGGAGAGAGCTCAATGGTAAAGCACCCTTCTGTTAACTACTAAAACACAACAACCACCAAAAAAATAATAATAATAATAAATAAACTCCACAAAGCTAGCTTAGGTATAGGCAAGGTCCCTGTTCACCGCAGCTTCCCTCCTTCAGGAAAATGGTTTTTGGAAATTTGATTTTTTTTGGGGGGAGGGGGGGTGCTGGGCATTGAACTCAGGGGCACTCCACCACTGAGCCCCATCCCCAGCCCTATTTTGCATTTGATTTCGAGGCAGGGTCTCCCTGAGTCTCCAAGTGCCTCACCCACTTGTGGAGGCTGGCCTTGACCTCGCAATCCTCCTGCATCAGCCCCTACCCCGAGCCTCTGGGAATGAAAGGTGTGCGCCATTGCCTGGCTTGGAATTGGATTTTTCTAGTGCTGCCACCTGTCAATCACCACAGTCCAGGAAGACGCCAGGCTGCCTCCCTCACCTGCCAGAGAGATAGGACTTGAGCAGGGGCTGAGGCTGCCCCAGGGGATGGGGAGACTGCCAGGAGTCTCCGCCCCTGTCACGCTCTCCACCCGGCTGGCCAGGGGGACAGAGGGGGCACTGTCCCAATGGGCTCAGGCCTGTGGTTGCAGAGAGCCCCCCGGAGTCATGGTCGGCCAACACCGGTTCCCCCCACAGCTGATCCCGCCAGAGGGACTCCCTGCCCCGCCTCCCTCCTGAGCCTCCCTGTCCATGCACAAGGTGCCACTGCACACTCACCATCCCCTGGTACCCAGCAGCCAAGCCTGCCCTGGGGAGCTTCTGCCCCTGCATGGCAGGGCCACCAGGGATCCTGGGCACCAAGGAATCCTGGAGTCCAACTGCAGGAATCTGAGTGGAACCGCCGACTGCTGAGAAATAAATCCAATTCCAAGCGCGGAGGCCCGCCCCCTGCTGTTGGCTACGCTCAGGATTGGACAGCGCTCAGCACGGGGACTTCTGATTGGACAGGGAACCAGTCAGTCTCCGCTCTCCCGAGTCTGAGCCCAGCGAGGTTGTGTTTTTTTTGTTTTTTTTTTTGTTTTGTTTTTTTTTTTTTTTTTTTGAGTGACTGGGGGTGATCTCCGCTCCAAGCAAGGAGGAAACAAAAATGGTGGCAGGGTTTGGGTGCAACTTTTTTCTTTTCCTTTTGAGGTCTCGGCATTGGGTCAGGGTTAGGGTGACCAGAATTCTAAGTTCTGTTGGGTTTGATGTTAGGAAATTGAAGTCAATTCTTGAAAGTTTCATCACCTGGATCTCCTCCTATAATAAGACCACCCAAAGCATATTTCAGAGGCTGACTTGTCCTCTGTTTATCTGTGCAAAATTCTCCAAGCAGAACTGGCCTTCCCCATAGGAACTGCCCTGGAGGAGTTTACCACCCAGTTGGCAGCCTGAGAGCTGATGTTCCTCCAGCTGAGTTGAATCTATTGGAGCCCACATTGAGGCTGGAAGCAGAGTAAGGAGATCAGCACAGAAGAGACCCCGAGAGTGCAGAACTGAGTAAACCGCAGCTGCACCAGGGCTCCCTCGCTCTCTGGCGCACTGGGGGTTGAATTCAGAGGCCTCGACCTCTGAGCCCCTTCCCCAGCCCTAGTTTGAATTTTATTTAGAGACTGGGTCTCACTGAGTTGCTTAACACCTTGCTTTTGCTGAGGCTGCGGTGGCCACAGGATAACAGCCTTGCACAGATCAAGGACACCCTGGTTCCTGACAGTCCCCTGGATCCCAGGCAATGGGATCCTGCCTCCTCCTAAAACCAAAGACCCCCTGCCCAGGTGCACATCCTTAGTATCAGCTGAATACTCTGCACTTGACAAGAAAAAAATGAAACAACAAAAAAGGCAGACCCTACCTGCTTGTCTTAATGCAAACAAAGTCAATGTGTTTCCAAAGAGAGCTCTGGTCTTGTCCCCACAATTCAGTGGTGCAAAAAGTCACATAATACATAGAACACTTCTCATTAAGAGGGTCCCAAGGGTCTCTCTCTTTAAGAAATAACAATTTGCATTTGATTGGGAGTCCAGGAAAGCCAATTCCAGGTTTTCCAATTTGGTAAATAACTCCATAAACTCCAAAGCACCCTGCTCCTCTCTTCCTTTGTTAACTGTAGAGGCCTGGAGATTACCTGCCCCCTGAAACCCCTGCACCTGCAGATGAATGGGGGGGGTCCTATCTTCTCCATGCAGTGCCCTGAACCTCAACCTTCCCACAGGCTCCAACACCTTTGGCAGCATCCAATGGGGGAGTGGTTTAGAAAATTCTGGAATATACCTAAAGACATTTCCTTATCCAGCTATGATTCTATCAAGTTGGACCCATGATCCTTTTAAGTACTTTTTATTTTTTTTATTTTATTCATTTTTTAGTTATACATGACCATAGAGTCCATTTTGGTAAAATTATCCAAACATAAAATATACCTTATTCTCTTTAGGACCCCATTTGTGTGGGTGGCATGATGGACCGATTCACTTAGGTATTTTCATATATTTAAATAGGAAGATTATGGTCGACTCATGCTACTGTCTTTCCTGTTCTTATCTCCCCTCCCTTCCTGTTGTGCCCCTTAGTCTAATTTACTGAACTTCTCTTTGTGCCGCCCACATTCCTTGTGTTGTTGATAACACATGTCAGGGAAAACATGTGACTTTTGGTTTGGGGGGATTTACTTATTTTACTTTAGCATGATAATCTCCAGTTTCATTCATTTACTGGCCACTGTTATGAAGTCATCCTTTTTTAAAGCTGAGTAATATTCCACCATGTATACATACCACAATTTCTTTATCTATTCATCTGTTCATGGGCATTTAGGCTGGTTCTGTAGCTTAGCTATTGTGAGTTGTGCTATCATGAACATGGATGTGACTGTGTCTCTGTAGTATGCTGAGTTTAAGTCCTCTGAATATATTCTAAGGAGTGGAATAACTGAGTCAAATGGTGGTTCCAGTCCTAGTTTCTTGAGGATTCTCCATCCTGCTTTCCAGAGGGGTTGCACCAATGTGCAGTGCCTCCAACAAGGTGTGAGCATTCCCTGTCCCCCACATCCTCACAAATTTATTGTTACTGTATTCTTGATAATTTCCATTCTGACTGGAGTGAAAGAGAAGCTCAGTGCAGTTTTAATTTGCATTTCCCTACTTGCTAGATATGTTGCCTTTTCAGTATTTATTTTTTAAAATATTTTTTTCTATTCGAGACAGACCCAATACCTTTATTCTATCCATTTCTTTTTCTGTGGTGTTGAAGATGAAACCCAGGGACTCACACGTGCTAGGCAAGCACTCTACAGCCGAGCCTCAGCCCCAGCCCTTATTTTCAGTATTTTTTACATTTGCTTCTCAGTAACAGCAGCCCAGGTATTTGGGGGACCAGTTTTGCTGCATTTAGGAAATGGGAACATTTCTCTTGAAGGAAAACTGAGAAGGTCAAGCCACATGCCCAGGATTCCAGGGATGAGCAGTACACAGTTGTCTTTCCCAGGATGAGGAGAAGATTATGTGGCTGAAAAGAAGGAAAAAGCCAGGGACTCCCTGGGGCCAGAACCCCTTCTTCTCCCATGAGGGAAATGATTCATTATTACTGCTGTTACTTTTCTTCACCAAAATGTGAAATTTTCCTAAACTACCAGTTCCACTAAATTTAGGTCCCTGGATGGAGCTCAGATTTGTCTTGAGAGGCAAGGAAAAGTGAATAACCAACCCAGTGGTTCTAAAACCAACAAGCTAGACCTTGGGCTCCTTGGAGACAAAACACTGGGTTTTACCCAATAATTAACAATCCAACAGCACCTGACACCCAATTAATGGGGAACGGAGAATGAATCAGTGGGTGTGGGGTCTGTGGGTGGCGAGCTGAAGGGGCTTGCCTCTGAGTGCATTCCTTGCATCTGGGAGGTTTTTCAACACAGATGAGATAAACAAAGTGGTGAGAACACTGGCAAAACCCTCTGCAATATTCTAGCCAGGAAAATTTATAAGCACTTTAAAAGCATCTTAATGTTTATCCTCAGTCAAATGTGCCTCAATCCGAATGAAACCATTTAAAAAGAGTTGTCAACATGAAAAGTTTCTGAAATCTGCTGATTTGTGGATCACTGCAAATCCATATGAGTCCATGGCTAAATACATAAGTAAAAATAGAAATCTAATAATGAGCATTCTTTTAAGACTTCTATCCTGAAAACACTGCCCTATTTGCTTTGATAACAAAATGACCATTTAATCATTCCTCTAGCAATACTTGAGGTCCATATAGAACTGTGGAACACGTCTGGTTGGGGCAGAAATGTTGAGACACCAAAAAGAAAGTTACTCTGAACCTCTAAAGAAAAGATTCATAAATCACCAGAATGCAGGAATGCCCACAAAATATTTTAAATTAAAAAACAAGGGACTGGGGTTGGGGCTCAGTGACAGAGCACCTGCCTAGCACCTGTGAGGCACTGGGTTCAATCCTCAGCACCACATTAAATAGAAATATATAAAATATAGGTATCCTGTCCAATTAAAAACTATTTTTAAAAATAAAGATCATATTTATAAAAAAGCAACTCCCTGCAATGCAGCATTTCTCCTAGACCAGCTTCCTGTACCCCCAAATACTAGCATGATGTGAGCAAGGTTAGAAAAATGGGTGAGAAATTACAGAAGTCTGCTCTGGCCCCATCTCTAGTCCAGCCCCACTTAAATGTCCCTCTCCAAATAGCAACACCTCAGACCACCTATTTGCTGTCTCTCTCTTTAGGGTTTTCTCACATTTCTTTTCCTTTCTTTCTTCTTGTCATGCTGGGGATTGAACCTGGGACCTTGTGCATGCAGGGCAAGCACACTACCGTCCTCACTGAATCCCCGGCCCCTCACGTTCTTTCCTGAATATGCATCTGCTTTTCTAAATAGGTGTATCCATGCACCTGACAAATCAAGTTCTATTCTGCCATGAAAACCAAGGAACCTACTTTTTCTGAGCTGATGTCTCTCTCTCTCCCTGGAATCGCTTCCCATCACATAACCTCTCACAGCCAGAGTCAGACATGAGCTTTGGAATTGTGTGAAGTTTCTATTGGTTGGGGTGTGATATCACACACATCACTGGAGGGAGGTAACCAGCAGCCATGCATTTGTTTAATAAGCAAAGGACAAGGTTTGGTAGCACATGTCTGTAAGGCCAGGCATTTAGGAGGCTGCTGCAGGAGGATCTCAAGTCTGAGGCCACAGTTGGCCTGTTAGCAAGACCCTGCCTCAAAATATAATATTCAAAGTTCTGATATTGGGTGAGTCTTCATGAACAATGAAGGGTCATAGTTCCAGTTTCAACAGTCTCCCCTTAGGATGCTGTGTGTAGGTGTGTGACTGTTACCTTCCAACAGGACCTAGAGCTGTTGCTGGTGTCTACCTGTATTAATAAATAGATCAAATAAATTGAGTAAATAAGTAAAGCAATAAAAGATCTGACACTAGCTGGTTGTGATCCCAAGAATATGGAGGTTAGGTTGTGTTTCTTAGCTCTTATGTTCTTGCAAGAGAGGATTTTAGATAATACATAAAATACAATCAAAGTAGAGCAAAGCTCATTGGCCCAGAAATCACTATCAAGAAATGGGGAGAAAAAGAGTGAGGCTTCTCTGACATCTCTAGGCGTCACACCCCTTTAATCCTGAAGTTTATGGGAGATGCTGTGGGTGATTCCAGAATTCTGCCCATGGACCAATTCCTACTCTGAACTGGCAGTAGGATGACATCGTGTTTGTAGGTTCCTACTCCACATGGTCTTGTGCAGAGACACCAAGGCAAAACCTGAGTGTGTGAGTGTGTGTGTGTGTGTGTGTGTGTGTGTGTGTGTTTGTGAATTTTACTATAATAAAAATTTTATTATGGCAGCTGTTATGAAGACAAACAACAACAAGTGTTGGCGAGGATGTGGGGAAAATGGTACACTCATACACTGCTGGTGGGACTGGAAATTGGTGCAGCCAATATGGAAAGCACTATGGAGATCCATTGGAAATCTGAGAATGGAACCACCATTTTACCCAGATATCCTGTGGAGCCAACCTAGGTGCCCTTCAGTGAATGAATGGTTAAAAAAATATGCGTTATATATACACAGTGGAATTTTATTCAGCAATAAAAAATAAAATCATGTGTGTGTGGGGGGGAGATTATGATCTTGTTCTCTTGGTTTCTGACTTTAAGGGAATAGAGTTTTTCTGAGATTCTCACCAGTATCTTTGCCTTTGTCAAAGGGTTATTGCAACTTACTTTTGTTTCTTGCTATCTAACTTTTGTGGTTTTCCAATATGAGGTATGAGGTTGAAGTGTATTTTAAGTGGATATTTTAAAAGTAGGATTCACTAATTACTATTAGAAGCAACAGATGAGCTCAGAACAGTAATAAAATTTAATATCATCAGTTATTTATGTGCATAAGAAAATAAGTAGCAAACATAAAATTAAAGACAGTTCTAATGACCATAATATCAAAAGCAAAACACTTTGGAATTTTTCAAGAAATGTGAACACTTGAACATTTAACATGGCTTGTTTTTAGAAAATATACCTTTATCCCTAAGCCACCTTTTTTTTTTTGTGGTGACCTTAACTCATAGAAAAAAGATAGGAATTAAAAACTTTCCCCTGTGATCCTGAGGACAGGACTTAGGTATGGTCTACCAGTGAGCTCTATCATCATCCTATTTTTATTTTTCTTTGAGATATGTTCTTGCCAATTAGTGAGGCTAGACACAAAGTTGTGAACCTCATGGCTTGACTTCCAGGGCAGCTCGGGTTACATGCATGTGCCATCACAACCCTGGTAGGGATTATTCTTTTTTTTCTTTAGTTGTAGTGAACAGATTCTCTTATTTTATATATTTATTTTTATATGGTGCTGAGGATTTAACCCAGTGCCTTACACGTGCTAGGCAGGTGCTTTAACACTGTCCCAAGACCCAAGGATTAAATACTTGACTTTAATATTATACGTTGGCTGAGGATAATAACTAGGTTTGCAAATGTGAATAATGTCCCCATTTTGTGAGTAGAAGGTAGAGGCCACAATGAGAGAAAATGTCTATCTTTATCTTTGGAAGAGGAACATAAACTATGGATTCGCCTGCAACTTAGTATTTGAGAATTTCCCAGATATTAAAAATATAAGCAAAAGAGAGATGAGGTCAAGGCTCTGAGGAAGGGGGACTAATTATTTCAAATTGTGAGGCATCAAACTGAGAAAAACAATGCTAAGGTAGCTGGGTATGGAGAATAGGGTCCCTCACATTTAACTGTAGGATCTGGATCCCAGAAGATATATAAGAAAACAAACCATTTACTGGGTACATTTTAAAAAGATGATCATGGGTAGGACTTGGTCAAAAGTCATCATTATTACACCCCACCCACACGCCCACACACATTACTTCCCTTTTACCTCTTCCCCTCTTAAGCAGTCAAGTCAACATCCACTCCTCAAGGTGCATCCTTGCCTGAAGAGAAAGGACTGAGCCATAGTAACTTGCAGAAACAAGCAAAGGAATGGCAGAGTTCAGGAATATCTCTGTTTCCTTTCTCTCACAAACAAATAAGTAGAGATTTCAATTATAAATTGATGGATGGAGTGAAATTGGGAGTATTAGGTCAAATATTTGGAACCCTGAAAATATAAATGTTCATCAGCCTAATGTCTTATTTCTATTTTATCTTTGTCTTTGTTTTTAATGCTGTGGATTGAACCCAGAAACACTCAACCTCTCAGCATAATTTCTAATTTTTTTTGTAACTTAGTTAGAGACAGGGTTTCACTGAATTGCTTAGTTCTTTCCTAAGTTGTTGAGGCTGGCTTTGTATCAGCCTCCAGAGACAGTGGGATTAAAGTCATGCAGCACCACACCTTGCTAATGTTTTATTTCATTATTTGCACAAGAGCAGTTTTTCATATAATATAACCTACTGAATGCTCTCAAAATATTGCATTTGTGAAAAATTCAAAGAGAGAGCTTATTAACTTTATATTAACAAACTTAAAGAATATGTTTTTCTTATGCCTTGGCTTCTTTTCACTTGATAAAATCACATTAGGACATAGTTTTCTAGTTTCTTTATTCTTTTTTGGGGGGACAGGTTATAATAGGGATCGGTCCCAGTATCACTCAACCGCAAAGCCACTTCCCTAGTCATATTTAAATTTTTTTCTTAGAAACAGGGTCTCAGTGAGTTGTATAGGTCCCTATTAATTTACTGAGTCTGTCTCTGAACTCGTGAATTTCCTGCCTCAGCCTCCCAAGCCATTGGGATTGCAGGTATGTGCCCCCACTCCCAGTTTCTTCATTCTTTTGTAGTTGTTGCTTTCTTTTGTTACGTAAATTCAAGTTGAATAACAGTATGTTTAACAATACAGATATAGAGAAGAGCCAGTGTTGTAGGTAAGCAATTGAACATATCCACCAGAAAGTATATTATACATTCACCATGGTGTATTACTAAGCCATCAATACAAACTCCTCTAATGGTCAGCAAAATAGATGAAATTGGATGATGTCATGCTAAGTGAAGAAATACACAAGAGTGTCACATCTCATATGTTAACTAATATCATGTGCAAGTACAATAGTGATTAGTATGGCTGAGGAGTGTGTGGGGGCATCAAGGGCAAAAGAGGATGTTAGGATATTATGAATACATGTATATGCATATATATAAACATCACACTGAATCCCATAAGTATTTGCAATTGCTATGTGATGATAAAACCCATCATCTCTCAAAATTATCAAATTCTGCACTAAGAACACAATCATGCTGTCTTTTGGAATTTCCATTATATGATGCAATATTATTGATGAAGCTCCGTGATAACAACCAGGCTCTCCCTACACATTCATTCTATTTTATTCCAGGCTCTGAACATAGAGTATACAATGTATTTCTGCATCTGAATCATCTCACTTAGCCTAAAGTCCTCCAGCTTTTCTGTGTTATTGGCGAATATTCTTATGTTTCTGGGGCTTGGACCCAGGGTTGCCTTACCAATGACAGAGATCCACCATCATTATCTTTTTCAGTTTTAAGACAGAATTTTACCAAACTACTAAGGCTAGCCTTCAAATTTTGGCAACTGTGCCATATACACCATCCTTATTTTAAAGTTGAGTAATAAGTGAAGTGTGAAGGCACATTTCTTTTGTCATGCTGTGGACTCGATAGGCTGATGGAGGAGAATCATGGTGTTAAAGCCAGCTTCACATCTTGGTGACACCCACTGGACCTTAAAAGACCTTGTCTCAAAATAATTTTTTAAAAATTGAAAAGGTTATATAGGTATGTTCATACATTTCTGTGTAAACACAATGATAAATCTCTCTTTCACTGTTAGCTGTAATATACCATAGGTTCTTCTTCCTGAGTTAATCTTTGGAAATTTAGGTTGTGATAGTATTGCAATTAACTTGGGAGGGTAGATATTTCTAAAGATGGATTTTATTTCCTTCAATTGTTGAAGTGGTTAATGTCAGCTGTCCATTTGAGTGGATTGAGATACCCAGAGAATTTGTGTGGAAGATCTCTGCAGGTGTCTGTGAGTGTGCTTCCAGAAGGCTGAGTCAGAAAGCATGGGGAATACCCGTAATTAACATATATATTGGTGTTCAATAGGTTTGATTTAAAAAAGGCAAGAGAAGCAGTCACTCACTTATGCTGCAAGCTTCTTGAAGTTCCCTTTGGGGACTTGCACCATTGGCTCAACCTGGGTCTTTCTAAAATTTTTTATTTGTTTTATTTAGTTATCCATGACAGTAGAAAGCATTTATATACTTTGATGTATCATACATAGATGGGATATAATTTCTCATTTTTCTGAGTTTACATATTGTAAAATGATGTGGGTCACACAGTCACATACATACATAATGCAATAATGTCTCTTTCATTCTCTGTCTTATTGCCACATCCCCTACCTTTCCTTCCTTTCACTTTCCTCTACCTAATGTAAGTTAATGCTATTCTTTTTTTCTTTTGCATTACAATTCTTAATACACATATATACCACAATTTTTGTATCTTTTTTATGTAACATTTGTTGACACCCAATTCATTCTTCATACATGTATTTTGGATGTATGACACTTTCTACCATCCTTGCTAATCCCTGTCCCCCTTCATTTTCCTCCCACCTCTCTGCCCTATCTAGAATTCATCAATTCCTCCTATGCTCCCCCTGCATACTCCACTGTAAGTCAGCCCCCTTAGGTCAGGGAAATATTCAGCTTTTGTTTTTTGTTTTTAGAGTGGGGGAGGCATAGGCTAACTCCAGTTATTATCTTCTTTAACTCTAACCATTTACATGCAAATGCCACGATTTTATTCTTTTATTGCTGAGTAAAATTCCATTGTGCATATATGCCACATTTTTTTTATATATTCATCTACTGAAGGGCATCTATGTTGGCTCCATAGTTTAGGTATTGTGAGTTGAGTTATGGTTCCATAAACATTGATCTGGCTGTGTCCCAGTAGTATGATGTTTTTAAACCTTTATGCTTAGACTGAGGAGAGAGATAGGTGTGTCAAATGGAGGTTCCATTCCCATATTTCCAAGGAATCTCCATACTACTTTCCAAATGGGCTGCATCAATTTGCAGTCCCACCAGCAGTGTATAAGTGTACCTTTTTCCCACATCTTCACCAACACTTATTGTTGTTTGTCTTTATAATAGCTACCATTCTGACTCCAGTGAGATGATATCTTAGAGTAGTTTTTATTTGCATTTCTCTGATTCCTAGAGATGATGAGCATTTTTTCATATATTTATTGATTTTATATCCTATCCTGACAAGTATCTGTTCAGGTCTTTAGCCAACTTTGATCAGGTTATTTGTTTTTTCACCTACCAGGATCATAAATGTTAAATAGATCTGCAAATCCTCTGTTTTGGACCACAGCTGCTTCATTTGCTTCCTCATATTGTGATGCTTCCAGCTTCTTGGACTGAGCTGTTACTAGTTTCCCAGTGTTGCCATCCTGTAGGCAAACATTTGGTGACTATTACTCCCATGATTATGTGAGTAAACATAATAAGCTCCCTTCTGTATACACATGTACATTTTTTTTGTGTATTCTACTTTTCTGAAGAATTCTAAAAATACAGGCATATTCTCAATGTCTGGGTCATATTGCATCTCTAGTTCTACTTTTTTGAAAAACCTTCTTATAATATTTTTAATCTCTACTCAAATTTATATTCCTGGCAAAGATTTCCAAATATTTATTTTTCTGCATATCCTCTGCAGTATGTGTTACCTACCAACATTTTGAGGATTGAGACCACAAACGTGTGGTTTTATCTCATTGTGATATAACCTGAAAGCATAAAAAGTTCAGAAGAAAATGAGAAAAAAAAATTTTTCATTTGTGCTGGCAATGGTTTTAGATAGAATATGTAGAGACTGTACAAGGAAAAACAGCTGAGACTATATAAAAATAAGAATGCTTCTATAGAGCAAAGGAATCAATCAATGAAATGTAGACTGGTTAAAGAAAACCGCTTCTAGCCCCATGTCTGAAAAAGCTCAACATCCAAAATATAAGAAACTTACACAACTCACCAAAATTTAATATAAACCCCTCATAACCTAATTTAAATATGGTAAAATACTTAGATTCTGCCCTAAAATTAAACAAGTGTGTAAAGACATATGAACGTTACTCAAGATCACGTATTAGGCTACATAAAATGATAATTTAGCTTTTCTGCTTTATTTGTCTCACAGGATTATGGGTGCACACTCTCCATCCTTCATGGAGCATTTGATATCAATTATCAAAATGCCAGGTTATCATTTTCCCACATTATGCTTCCTCATTATTCCATGTTAATTGCAAAGAAAATCTTGAGCCTGGAAAACAACAAAATATAGATAAATTGCTAGATAATCATCAACTTTTAAAATTACTTCAGAAATCAATAGAATACATTTGTAGACCCAGATGTGAAGAAATATAAAATAGATCTGCAAATCAACATTTAACTTTACAGCTGCTCATAATAATACTTGCAGTTATGCTGATATGGAAGCATATGCCACTAGTCTTCACTACCTCGAGTGTGGTGAGCCATTTCTGTGAACTGTGGCCGCCATTACAAGATGGCGCTGATAAGCCCTGTGGCCTGTGATAAACAATTCCTTATTTTGGGAGAGTTGGCACGTAGCTGTAAAACACCCTATGAGAAAGATCCACGTGGCAGTTATGCATTGGGGCTTGATGTGCTTTATCAAGGCTGGGGCGCTCGGGTGAAGTAGTAGAAGCAGAGGAGGAGAAGTAGAAGTAGCAGTAGAAGTAGTAGTAGCAGTAGCAGTAGTAGTAGGAGGAGGAGGAGGAGGAGGAGGAGAAGCTTCCAGAGACACATAATTAAAGGCCTGAATAAACTGCTGAAAGAAGATTCCCGAGTTGCGTCTTCCTTGCGGGCAAGGGGTCGCGACACTCGAGGCCACAGCAGGAGGAGGAGTTAGGCTAAGAAATTTGAGGCCAACCTGGCAAACAGCTCTAAAAATTGATCCACCAAAAAAACTAAACACTAATAACATTTTTTAAAAGGTGCCTTTACAGGTGATTTCTACGAAACGTGTAATAAGGAATCAGTAATAATAATTCTTGATCACGTCTAAATGTAGAAGAAGAAAACTTACTAATTCTGTAAGACAAGAATTACCAGATAACACAGCATAAGAATAGATATTGCAGACCATCTTCCTATGGATGTTGACCTAGATATTGAAAACCCCTAGCAAACTAAGAACAACAACAAAAAGTATTATTGGACTTCATGACCAAGAGGGACATTGTCATATGTAAGTTTCCAAAAATAATTTTGATAGAGAAAATATTTTGGCAAATACCTTACCAAATTACTGTAAAACCTATGGACAATTACGACCAGGGGAAAATTCTTTGTAAATCCACTTAAGGGCAGCTATGAAATGTTTTCATGCTTAGTGGTGTGAACTGAAGTATTTATCAATTTTTTTTAGAAAAAGAAAAAATGTATGCTTTTCTAACTTCTAAATATTGTTTGAGAATATTAAATGGGATTTTATACATCGAAAATCAAATAGCATATGCAGATGATACTATTATTTCTATAATGTTTCTAAGCAATTTCCATGAACTAATGAAACATAAGAATTAGTTCAATAATGTCATGGGTAAAATTGTCAACATTAAATCATTTAAATTATATACAGTAGCAATGAGCAGTGTAAAAATTGAGGCACAATCCATTCACAAATATAGGGAAAACAATCTTAATGAAAGTATTATCAAAATAACTGTTCACTGCAAAGTAAAAAGTAAAGGTGAAAGTAAAATGCAAAATAGATCATGGAAACAAAATGTGAAAACTGTTAATATTCAATGATTAAAAGTTTAATTTTGGGTTTTAACGGTTGATAGGCTTCCTCCAGACCAGCATATGGGGTGGGGCCCAGATTCGTCGTCCAATCTGATATGTATTCTACATATATGAGTTAAGATATTAATTGTGTTATTGAGCTCTATAGTTTCTTTATTCAACTTTTTTTTGGAAGATCTATCCAGTGGTGAGAGAGGTGTGTTAAAGTCACCCCAGATCACGTTGTGGTCAATTTGACTGTTGAACTTGAGAAGAGTTTGTTTGAACATAGGTGCCCCATTGTTTGGGGCATATATATTTATGATTGTTATGTCATGTTGGCATATGGTTCCCTTGAGCAGTATGAGATGTTCTTCTTTATCTATTTTGATTAACTTCGGCTAAAATCTACTTTATTTAATATAAATATGGAGACCTCTGCTTGCTTTCAAGGTTCATATGAGGGGTATGTTTTTTCCCAATTTTTCACCTTCAGTCTGTCTTTTCCCGAGTCTCCTGGAGGCAGAATATGTTTGGATTTTTTAAAATCCAGGCTACTAGCCAATGTCTTTGGGTTGGTGTGTTTAAGCCAGTAACATTTAAGGTTACTATTGAGGCATTGTTTCTATTTCCAGCCATCCTTGTTTATTTTTTTCTACTTGACTTGAAGTGTTAATTATTCTTTAATTTTTAATTGGTATCTACATATAGAATCCAGCATTTTAATCAAACATGTGTAGTGATCAAATCTGTGCAATTTCTACCTCCTAAAATATCATTTTGATGTTTGAAACCTGTGAACTCTTTTTAGAATGTCTACAATCTAATAATTACTTGTCCGATTCAAACTATGGGCTATAAAACCTAAGAGTTACTTTTCCCTCTTAACGGCTTTTTGGCACTCCTTGCCATCTGTCTCTTAAAACAGATATAAAAAGCTTTTCTCATTTGTGGTTCTTTGTGATCAACTTTTTCAGCTTCAATATGTGAGTGCAAAAACAGGATTTGTGAAATATGAAAAATCACTAGGAAAGAGACAGTCTCCCATGGTAAATTCAGAAAAAAGAATATAAATTTAAAAATTTTAGACTATAATCCCAGTGCCTTGGGAGGCTAAGACAGGAAGATGTTGAGTTCAAATCCAGCAACAGCAAGACCCTGAGCAACTTGGTGAGATTAAAATAAAATACAAAATAAATAAAATACAAAATAGGAGTGGAGATGTGGCTCACTGGTTGAGTGTCCATGAGTTTTATCCCTGGTACCCCCCAAACATATTAGGGTTCATGTTGAATCACTAGGCCTTAGTTATTTTTTGCTGAGATCTATATATAAATGGCATATGCCAATTCTTATGAGTTTATTTTATGTAAGTCAAATATAATATAAATATTTTTATAATATAAGCTTAAATTGATCTATATTAGCATGTAAAAAAATAACTTAAAAATGCTTTTAGGTGAGGCTGAATGCCTGCGATCCCATCGGCTCAGGAGTCAGAGGATTACAAGGCCACATATCAGGAACTTAGCAAGATTTTCTCCCGATATAAAAAATGGCTGGTGAGATAGTTTAATGACTAAATGCCCTGGGTTCAATCTGGGGTACAAAGGAAAGGAGGAGGGTTTTTAAATTGCGTTGTCTCAACAACAAAAAGACATGTGAAATTTAAAACCAAAACTGGATTCTATCACTTTTCTGTGACACACAAAAAAATCTGCTTCAATTCATTTTAAACATTTGAATCGCACACAATATAAGTTTTCCAACACTCAAAAAATGACATGGTTTAATCACGTGTGTCTCCAGGCCATTAAATGAATTTAAGATCAGTGTAGCTGAGGAAAATGCAGTCATACAAACTGGAGTGTGCAGGTGCCATGAATTTGCAGTAATAGTCAAGAACTCCTGGATGGGTTGTTCATTGCCTTGAAACTGTTGGAAAATTTTTTTCTGAGGGTAAATTTTTATATCAGTATTGGGAAGAACTTAGACCCTTTCCTCATAGTATGCTTAAAAGAAAGGGACACAATTTCATGCAATAATGAGGAGAACTAATCTTCATACAGGTAGTGGCCAGGAGAAAGCACAGTATAGTATGGTCATTCTGCTAGCTCCAGTTTTGAACCACAATCACCACAAAATTATGTGCATCAAGTATGATTAAAATTGTGTAAATGTACCATGGTAGTGTTGTGAAGAAATATCTATAGTAATATCCCTGCTGAGGCTCCATTGTTGTTAGGAAGCATCCTGGGAAATGGGAATGATTCATAGATTACTGAAATTCTGAGCTATGTACCTTCCCAGCTGTGCACATTATGCCTGGCACAACATAGTCCAGGAGATCATGAGATATAACACAAACTCTCTGACATCAAGGAGGTAATCTGAGAAACACCCATCAAACAATGCTCTACGGAGTGATGCTTCCAGCTTGGTCCATAGATGCCCTATCCTACTGGGCACTCATGTCCTTTATGCACTGGAGAAATCAAGCTGCCCCCTAGAGTGGGCATTCTGTGTGGAAGGATATGTAAATCACAGGGAATCTAATACAGATTTCTGAAATAGGTTACATTTGAAGAATTCACATATGGTAAGAAGAAGGAAAGGTCAAGGGAGGAGACGAGAAAAAAACAGATCACACATGAAAAAGAAATTTTCAAAAAAAAAAAATCACAAGTTTTGTTTGTTAGAGCTGGTAGCAAAGATTCCTTCTAGTATCTGGATCCAGGAAGGAGTCATGTTAGATACGGTGCTGTCACTAAAGTCAGGGCAGGCTGTGTGATACATGCAGCATCATCCGTGTGGCAACCATCTAGTGAGGACTGCTCAGGCAGTGGACACGAGCTGGTGGTCAGGAAATATGTAGAGAGAATTACAGGAGAAGGACACCCCACTGCAATTCAGGGTTATTTCGACCCTCTGGGTGGGCACATTCCATGGTGAAAGTGAGAGGAAGAAGCATCTTTTCTCCCATATGCAGTGTGAGCACCATCCTGTTCATAATGGGAGAATAAATAGGATCTGTCACCACTAACAACACATGTGCAGACTTACAACTTGGGGTTGTCCTCATCTCACAGCTCAGCTTCACCACTACTGCCAACACTCCCCATGTACTCTTTGTATAAATTAACAGACAAAAGGGAGATGGAGAATTGAGACTGGTGTGGCATCAAGCAAATGGGCTTGGAACTGATGTCAGCCTCGGCAGAAACCTCTTACTTGTGCCTCTTTGTTTGCTGGGAATCTATAAATAGCACTATGGAGAAATGACTGACACCTCAGAGAGGGCGACACCATCACCCAGGCCCTCTGCTGCACAACACACCCTCCAGTAACACTATGAACAAACCGTAGGCAAGACTTGACTGAATGAATGGCAGCTCTTTGTGAGAAGTAGATATGAGAACGATGGGTTGCTTTTGTAAATTGTCAGGGTTTGAAAATACAGCTCAGGGTTAACACTTACAGCTATGATATTTATATTACTATTATTTTAAATTTCTCCTGAGAAAAGCCACTAGAAGAGAAATTCTTCTTTAAAGTCCAGAAAGAAGCAGCCCCAGAGGTGCTTCTCTGTGGGGACGAGTGCATGGAGTACTGCATACAGGGTATAGGATAAGAGTGTCTACGTGGCAGGCCATTTCTCATGCTAGGCATGTGAGTGGCAAACTGCTTCTGCATCGGCACAGCTCTGGGCACGAGGCCATGTGTTGCAGTACCACTCTTTGATTGTTCACTGCAAGGAAAGTTAGCAGACATTGCATTGGTGGCTGTCTATATTTTGCTTAGGCACTGCCTGAGTACATATACATGGTAACTGCACAATAAAATAAGGCCTCCTTCCTGATTGGTCTCTGGAGGTCTTGATTAGAGACTCCACAGCCACTCTCTCCTCTACCCTGTTCTGTGGACCTTTACAGGGATAAGAGAGCCCAAGCACTTCTCTGCAGATCCCAAGCTCTCATTCTGTGAAACCTACAAGATCCTGCAAGAGGGTCTTTTTCCCCTGACTGATGTTGCGATGGAAGAGTCAAGTTAAGCTTTCAGCTTTCCTGCTTTATCTTGCTCTGTGGGTCTTAGGGTCACATTTATCTGTGCATGGTAATGACATGAAAAATCGAATTTTGGAAAAAAATCTGAAAGTGACCAGGGCAGGATGGATTTCAAGTGTCCCGAATGTTCCTCTAAGCAAAATTGAATTTACACATTTCCATTATTAGATATTTCAAAAAGTTTTTAGTGATTAAAGCAGAATGGACTAATACATAAAAATATTCTTCCAAATTCTTGTGAATTATATTCACAAGCCTATAATTTGGCACTGTGGTGAGCCGTGTCAGTGGACAGTGGTCGCCATTACAAGATGGTGCTGATAAGTGCCGTGGCCTGTGATAAACAACTCCTTGTTTTGGGAGAGTTGGCACGTAGCTGTAAAACACCCTATGAGAAAGATCCACGTGGCAGTTGTGCATTGAGGCTTGATGTGCTTTATCAAGGCTGGGGCGCTCGGGTGAAGGAGTAGCAGTAGCAGTAGCAGTAGCAGTAGTAGTAGTAGTAGTAGTAGTAGTAGTAGTAAGAGAAGCTTCCAGAGACAAATAATTAAAGG
Organism: Ictidomys tridecemlineatus; assembly: GCF_052094955.1. Taxonomy (NCBI): domain Eukaryota; kingdom Metazoa; phylum Chordata; class Mammalia; order Rodentia; family Sciuridae; genus Ictidomys; species Ictidomys tridecemlineatus. The sequence continues at coordinate 20,376,648 of NC_135492.1, read as the reverse complement.
CCTGAATAAACTGCTGAAAGAAGAATCCTGTGTCATGTCCTCCTTGCTTTTTGTTTTACTAAGACAATACAGGCGAGAGTAGAGGTCCTATCCCACTGTGCAGAAGTGGCTGCATAGTATGGCTCAGCCCTAGGGGGGCCCTTCCCTGGATCTGACTCCATATCAGCCGACGCCTTTTTTCGTGGGACGGGGCGTGGACGTCCAACCCGCATGCAATAGGACATGCTCTCCTTGAGGTCCACTGTAGGATCACTCAAGTGCAGTGCCTTGCCTCGCATCCTGTATTGTGACAATGGTGAACATAAGGGGGTAGCTGGGACTACCTCTGTAGGACAACCACAATTAAGTTGGTGACACCCTGAGAGAAAGGCACGGGCTTTAAAGCCATAGCTAAAGACCAGTGTGGAAACCCTTCTGCGTGCAATGGCAACAAGACCTGCAGAGTGCAAGGGCTTTCCAGCACTAGAAGAAAGACAAAAGAAGGACATGTCGAACCCAGTGCAATGTTAGAATAACTTGGGGTGCAACGACCATGTCAAAGGCACTAGTGTGGAAACCCATCTGCGTGCAATGGCAGCAAGGCCTGCAGAGTGCAAGGGCTTTCCAACACTAGAAGAAAGACAATGGAAGGACATGTCGTTCCCAGTGCAATGTTAAAATAACTTGGGGTGCAACGACCATGTCAAAAATTTACTGCTTAAGCTGCGCAAGCCAGACCTGAGGCGAGATACCATTTTCTAGAGCTGCAAAAGCTTGCACGATCATAGCCTTATCTTGAGCACTGCAGGCCTTAAGACAACAGAGAAGCCACAAACAAAGTATTACACCAAAGCAACACATAGTACCAAAAATGCCTACTCCCACCCACTCTTTAAAAAAAGAAAAAGCAGAAGATATCCAATTAGTGAATTGACCCAAAGTCACGGGATCAACACGGGTGTTATACAAGACAGCTATCTGAGTCAGTTGAGACTGGATCATGTCTTCCGCCACCATGGACCAATTCCCGGCCAAATAGTCACTGATGATGTGGGAAGCATTCCTGGAATCATTAAATCTAACAGAGGTTATGCATAAATGTGCACGTTGGTCAACGCGACCCAAAAGTACCAGGTCAGACAATTTTTTTTTTTAGCTGAACTTGAAGTATATCTATTTTTTGGTTAGCAGCCAAAATCCCTGACAAAATATGTTGATTAATTTTGTTTTGAGATTCGAGTATGGTGGAGGTTTGTTGAATAACATTATTAATAGTGGCAGCAGTTTGCACCTGGCTGGCCATGGCTACTCCGGCCGTAACTGCTGCAGCAGCAGCAAGGCCTGCATTAGTTAATGGCCCACCTATCTCTCTACAGACTTTCATCCAAGCCTCTATGCCTTTGTTTTTATAAGGAGTAATAGCTGCCTTACATTCTTTAGTACACTGTTCAAAGACCAATTGTTTAATCAAGGGCATGGCTCTATCGGGATCGCCAAAAATTTTTCCTGCAGCATCCACCATCCTAGCAACAAAGTCTGAGATCTGTATTGACTGTTCTCCAAATTTGAGAATGAAAAGTCCTCCCAGAGCCTTGGACTTCACCCACATACGGGGGCGGAACTACTGGAGGCGCGGGGAAGGGTGGAGCAGCATCAAGTACTGGCTCCTCCTCTAGATTCTCCACCTCCCCAGAACTGGATTTATTACCCTTCTCACAGCAGGCTTTTACATCTGTTGTTTCCCGTTTTTTCTTTTTTATCTTAGTCTTACGTAATTGTTGTAATAACTTGTCCAATTCCTCAGAACTGTCCGAGCTACTTGTATCCTTGGGAGTTTTTAACTCAGTCAAGTCCGAATAGAGCCTTCTCCTCTGTTTAACTTCAGACTCCCTTGTCTGTTCACCACTCTTACTCCTAATACTTTCTGCTACCTCGCTATGTGACACCTCCGATTTTTCTTCATGCAATTGCTCAAGAACGGCCTGACCCTTGCTCACAGCTTTCTGGCATTTACCATCCATTATACACCCCCTCACTAATTTCCAAAGCGGAATGGTACCGCCCTTTAAAGTTCTTTGTTTGTAAGCGAAATCCAGATCTTTCCCTAATTTGTCCCAACTGGGAATCGTGAGACTCCCTGAAAAAGCAAACCAAGGAGCTACAGAGTCAGTCTCTTCTAAAAACCTCTGTAATGTGCTCCGCTTCACTTTAAGTCCCTTAGAACGCAGTAACCCATCCAAGGCCAGCAAAATTGGGCTTGAGGAAGTAGCACCCATATTCTTCCAAGCAGTATAAAGAAAGTAAAAATACAAAACCCCGCTCTCTCCTTATTTACAGAGGAGCATCTTATTTTATTATTTTTCCCCGCTCTCTCTTTATCTACAGAGGAGCATCTTATTTATTATTTTTCCCCGCTCTCTCTTTATCTACAGAGGAGCGTCTTATTTTATTATTTTCCCCCGCTCTCTCTTTATCTACAGAAGAGCGTCTTATTTTATTATTTTTCCCCGCTCTCTCTTTAATTACCGAGGAGCGCCCCGCTTTCATTTGCGGATTCCCACTTTACCTGGGAACTTACCGGGGCACCACCCTAACTGCTGAAAGTTCTGGATCCTGGGTCCGAGGAGGTGTTCCCCGTCCGGGCCACCAACCGCTGCGACCCCTCGCCAGCAAGGAGGACACGACACAGGATTCTTCTTTCAGCAGTTTATTCAGGCCTTTAATTATGTGTCTCTGGAAGCTTCTTCTATTAATACTACTACTACTACTACTACTACTACTACTCCTACTACTGCTTCTGCTACTGCTTCTTCTACTCCTACTACTACTACTACTACTACTACTACTACTACTACTACTACTTCACCTGAGCGCCCCAGCCTTGATAAAGCACATCAAGCCCCAATACACAACTGCCACGTGGACCTTTCTCATAGGGTGTTTTACAGCTACGTGCCAACTCTCCCAAAATAAGGAGTTGTTTATCACAGGCCACGGCACTTATCAGCTCCATCTTGTAATGGTGACCACAGTCCGCTGACATGGCTCACCACAGCAGAATAATTCTGTACTTATACTTTAAATTACTATACTATTCACTTATATGTTTTCAGAGTACATATATCCTACCTAGTGTTCTTATTATTGTGCAAGGGAGAAAGGGAGGATAAAAGTGATGGATGGAGGGAAAGATGATATAGAGAGAGGAGGTGGCAGAAGGAAGAAAAATGAGGACTAGCCCCATGATGCTCTTCCTTCACAGTCAGAATTCCTGACATTAGGCAAGAGACCCTAGGCCTATTACAAGACAAGACATGTCCAGTGCTCCATCTTGTCAGTGTAAGAACTGAATTCCTCAAAAAGACTTTTAAAGCACAAGAAGTAAAACAAAAATCAATAAATGGGGTGCTATCTTTATATCAAAGGAAACCATCAAGAATGTGAGTAGACAGCCTACAGAATGGGAGAAAATCTTTGTCACTGACACCTCAGAGAGAGCATTAATCTCCAGAATATATAAACAACTCAAAAATTAACACATGCACAAAAAGACACCCAACAAAAGAATTTTAAAAACACCAAATAACCCAAATAAAAAGATGTGCAAACAATTAACCAGTATATGAAAAAAAGTTCAACATCCTTAGCACTTAGAAAAATGCAAATTAAAACTACACTGAGATTCCATGTCACTTCAGGTAGAATAATAAATATAAAGAATGCAAGTAAAGGGCTGGAGATGTGGCTCAAGCGGTAGCGCGCTCACCTGGCATGCGTGTGGCCCAGGTTCGATCCTCAGCACCACATACCAACAAAGATGTTGTGTCCGCCGAGAACTAAAAATAAATATTAAAAAATTCTCTCTCTCTCTCTCTCTCTCTCTCTCTCTCTCTCTCTCTCTCTCTCTCCTCTCTCACTCTCTCTTAAAAAAAAGAATGCAAGTAACAATAACTGTGAGAATGTGGGGAAAAGATTCACTCATACATTGCACCAAGCAATCACTCAGGAAAGCAGTATAGAGATTTCTCAGAAAACTTGGGATGGAATAACCATTTGACCCAGTTATTCTGCTCCTCATTGTTTAATGAAATGAAACTATAGTGACACAGCCACATAAATATTTATAGAGATATTCACAAAAGCTAAGCTGTGGAACCAATCTAGGTGCCTTTCAATAGATGAATGGATAAAGAAAATGTGTCATATATATACAATAGACTCAGCCATGAAGAATCAAATTATGTCATTTGCCGGTAAATCGATGGAACTGGAGATTCTCATGCCAAGTGAAATAATCAAGTTCTCCAACTATGAAGTCTGAATATTTTCCTTAATATGTGTATGCTAACACACACAAAGGTGGGAGAGGAAAGAATAGAAGTTTGTTGGATTAGACAAAAGGGAATACAGGGCTGGGAGGGGAGAGGAAAGACAGTAGAATAAATCTGACATTACATTCCTATGTTCAAAGGTGAATACAGGACCAGCAAAACTCTGCTAAATTTTTGACCACAGGAATGGGATCTTTAATAGAAGAAGTTATATGCTATGTATATGTAATATGCCAAAACAGCTCTACTATAATGTATACCTAAAAGAATAAATAAAATAATAATAATTCACTATTTTTCATGTTGATCCACTTATAGGATCATATGATCTACACTTTAAACAGTGAAAAATTCCAAATATTTTATTATGAGCCTATCTGTTGGGATGGTTTCAGTGGTAAATAAAAGAACATTTAACTTGAAGAAGAATAAATTTGCAATCTGACACCTCATGAATTCAACCAGCCCATAGTAAAAGCCTTAGCTCTACATCTACTGAGACATACAAAAACTCCCCAAGGTCTTTTCCCAAAAATATTTCTACCATATTCTGTTTTTTTATCATTTTGTAGCCAGGAATGAGAATTGCATCTATTGATAAATGATAAATGTAGAAACAGCATTAAATACATAATGTATATCAATGAACAATGTATCACAATTCTGAAAAGGAGCACAGGCTAAAAACAGGTAAGGGATATGATTTTCTGAGTCTTTTGCTTCTGCTTTTAGTGCTCATCCACAAAGCCAGTTATTTCTGTCCTGTGACTAGAAATCCATCAAAGAAGGCCTGTGTTTCAAAACACAAATTACAAATGAGGCAAAATGTGTAAGGCTCTACTCAGAAAATCCTGAGATTTCTACTCAGTAGCATTTGTTTCATCTCAGTGAAGTTTGAAACATGAGTCAATATAAAATAAGGGAAATTAACAGATCTTATGTATTAGGAACAAATATTAACCAGTTATTATTTTTAAGAATATATTATGGTATGCCTTTGTTTCCAAAGTTGTTTTGTACTCAAGTAGGAGATTACTTGGAGCAAAGTGTTTGTTTCTCTTCTCAAAAGTGAGAAAATTATATACAAAACCTGGTATTTGCTGGCCTCTTTTTTCCTCCTTTCTTAAAAGTGGAAGTAATAATACATATTAACACAACAAGAAAGTGAAGTCACTTTCCCAAAATAGATCTACTATTAGAAGCAAGAGTTTTGAGATTATAGAAAAATCATCTATTCTTGTGAAAAATATTAAGTCTTTTCTCTTTATAAGGCTTCTCTGAAAGTCATCATGGGACTGCTGCAGAGAAATAGAGTTGAATTAAGAACACTACTTAATTCAATGGGACAAAAAATGCCACACTCACCTCCAAAATATGTACATTATGGTTATAAATATATGGATTTAAAAAACTCTTTACTTTCCCATGATTAATAGAGTTAGTGTTTAACTATGTTACACACACACACACACACACACACACACACACACACTGACTCATTTGAAAACAGAAAAAAATAATTCAGGAAACATTTTCTTTCGCACTAGTCTATTTATTTTTGTTTAAAAGATATATTACTGAAATTTCATATTGTACATTCTGGCATTCTGGTCTCATGGAGATTGTCTGTAGGTTTCATTTTTCTCTGCTAAAATCTACAAATTAATTCCTGCAAGGTTTTGACTGTATTTTAGCAGGTGATAGCAGTCTAAAAGCTTAATTTAAGAGTGGGAAATTCAACATTAAAAAATAATTCTAAAAGGTAGATTTATTCTTTATGAGTACATGTCTTACATTTCAATTGCACATATGTCAGATAAATTTGGGTGAGTGAAAACATTTCTTTAATACAGGCAGAAATGTAATTGTGAAACACTTTACAAAAAATGTTTTAACTAGTTGCATAGCTATTTAGTCTGTGTCTTAAAAACTTCTAAATTGGTATTTATGACAGTGATTAAATTAAACTTCTTCATTCAGGAAACAACTGCTGAACATCTAACAGAAGCTAAGATTTGCTGTAAATAGTTTTGTCATAAATGTCATAATTTAATTTTAGAATCAGATAACATTGTGTTTAAAATGAAAATAATAGTTCACACCCCACATACCAAAGCACTGGGAAACAGTAGACTGCATATAAATAGAGGTTCTGTAAGTCTGTATTTCCCGGCTTTCTGGGAGATGTCTGAAGTGTGTGGAAGTATACACACATGATGATTGCATGTTGGTGAAATTCCCAAAAATCACATTCTTCAGACCACATTGCCATCATTAAGTGAAACATGGCCACATAACGTAAGTTAGAAGGATTTTATAAATAATGCACATGAAATAAAGTAAAAATTTAAAACTTACTGAAGGTTCATTTACCTGATTAAAATGAATTCTTGTAGTCTCCAATTCTGTATCTATAGTGCAAACAGAGATTCCAGCTTGCTTTTTCACTTGATCCTCTTTGTTAATTCTGTTTTTTTTTCTTTTAATGGGTTCTTTTTTTTAATTTTTTATTTTTTTTATTGGTTGTTCACAACATTAAGGGTTCTTATTTTTTTCATGTAACATGTCATAATTTTTTTCTCTTTGTCTCATCTTCTTTTAAGATATATCTGAAGTTAAATATGGTTACCTTTTAATGGATTTTTCCAGAAAACAAAAAAGTCTTTTTATGTTCTGGCTCTTTGTATGCTGATTTAGTATACTAATAAAAATTATATGCTCTCTGAAGATTTTCTAGATTAATATTTTTAATTTCTCCTTTAATCTTGTCTAAAACATACATAATTTAAAGTCAATAATAAAAGTCTATTTTGTTATTTGATAAGTTTCTATTACTAGCAAATCTTTTAGATACTACAGAAAAGAAATTTTGAAATGATTTGGTAAATTGACAACTTTAAGTTGATTTTTTTTGAACTATTATAGATCCTCCCCAGTTCAAAAGATAATTAATGTAAAATAAGTTTTAAAGACTTATTGTTTATATGCAAACTTATGAATTCATTAGTAATATGATGTATCTTCATAAAATATGCCAGGTATACCTACAATTGGCTTACAGTATAACAGGATATTCAGAAATTTTTCTTTCAATATGTATCTTTGCGGCTTGGGCTGTAGCTAAGTAGTAGAGCACTTGCCTAGCATGAGTGAGGTGCTGCCTTTGATCCTTAGCACCACATATAAATTAAAAAAAAGATATTGAAAATATGTATTATTTGTATTACTATAATCCAAAACTGGAATTAGAAATGTAATACCTGTTATCACACTTTTTATGTCTCTTTTATGGTTACAATTTCAACTCACCTTGTTGATCATTATGTATTTTACAAACAACTTAAAATCCACTTTTGAACAAGAAAGGACCTAATATTTAATCCAATAATGAAGAGTAATGTCTTTCAACAGGTGAATGGATAAATAAAATTATATACACACACACACACACACACACACAATGGAATATTATCCATAACAAAAATAACTTTATGTCAACATATAGTCTACTGTCATGTATACCTAAAAAACATTTAAAAGTATATGTTATTTCAATGTAAAAATCTGAACAAATTTAATTTATGAATGAGAGTGAATTTGAATAAAATAATTTATAATCAGTTTTCATTTCATTTTTAAATGAATGTTAATGTTAAATGTGTAGCTGAGGGCCTAGCTCAGCACTAGCATATCACACTAGTCACAAAAAACACTGGGTTTGATCCTAAGCATCAGAATAAAAATTATAAATGTATAAAAACATGCTTCAGGGCAGTGAAAAATGCCTCACTGGTGGAATACAAACTTTCTTGAGAGCAATTTAAAAATTCTGAATTTTTTTAAATGTTTCCCAACTTTAAAAAAATATTTCTATATTGAATTCTTTTTAAAAGTAAACAGAAATATAGAAATTATTTTTTTCTTTTGTTCTCACCCTCATCTTTGGTACCAGGGAGTGAACCCACAGAAGCTAAATCACTCATCCACATCTCAAAGCCTTTTTCATTTTTTTTATTTGGAGACAAGATCTCAATAATATTCATAGGACCTTGCTAAATTGATGAGGCTTGCTTTAAACTTTTGATCCTCCTGTATCTGCCTCCCCAGCTAATGGAATTGTAAGAACTTGCCATGGTTTCTGAGTAGTAAAGGATTCTTTTTTTAAATGATATTTTTTGAAACATTAATTGTGAGTGGCGGGGGAAGGCACCGGTGGGGCCGACTGGCTGGTTGAAGGAGGGAAGCGGGCGAGGAAGTCCCAGTGCGCGCTGCAGCGGCCCGGGTACCCTCCCCTTCCGGGCTTGAGGCGCTGTGAGAAGAGTCGAACCGAGTGGACCAGCACCGGCAAGGTGCCGCTCTCGCTGCCCGAGCCCGGCCTCCCTTGGCTTCCGCGATCCGGATCCAGGCCCGTGTTCCTCAGCACACCCAGCTCCAGCCGCCCCCAGAGCCTCTCCCTAACCCTTCGGAAGCCCCGGCGCCAGCCCGGGCCATTGGCGGGGAGGATGACGGAGCTGCAGTCAGCGCTGCTACTGCGAAGACAGCGGGCAGAACTCAACAAAAATCCAGTGGAAGGCTTTTCAGCAGGTTTAATAGATGGCAATGATCTCTATCGATGGGAAGTCCTTATTATTGGTCCTCCACTTTATGAAGGTGGTGTTTTTAAGGCTCATCTCACTTTCCCAAAAGATTATCCCCTCTGGCCTCCTAAAATGAAATTCATTACAGAAATCTGGCACCCAAATGTTGATAAAAATGGTGATGTTTGCATTTCTATTCTTCATGAGCCTGGGGAGGATAAATATGGTTATGAAAAGCCAGAGGAACGCTGGCTTCCTATCCACACTGTGGAAACCATCATGATTAGTGTCATTTCTATGCTGACAGACCCTAATGGAGATTCACCTGCTAATGTCGATGCTGCGAAAGAATGGAGGGAAGACAGAAACAGAGAATTTAAAAGGAAAGTTGCACGCTGTGTATGAAAAAAGCCAAGAGACTGCTTTTGAGTGACATTTATTCAGCAGCTAGTAATTTCACTTATTTCAGGGTCTTCAATTGAGAAACATGGCACTGTTTTTCCTGCACTCTACCCACCTATATTGCTGGACTTTTGTTGTAACAAGTTGGCAAAACACTGGCTGGAACTGGGCTGCAATAAAACATGCCAGTTATCAATGCTGACAAGAGCCTAACAAGTGCCAACTTACAGATGATTATGCATTTTGAATTCTAATGAACTGTTTTAACCTTCAGGAAGAATTGTAAAGACGTGTACATAGCACAAAATGATCCAGATAATATATTTACTGTTCATGTACATCCACAAATACACCTTGTACCAAATAATGCTTTCTTGAAGTAGAATAAGAATCGTGTAAATTCTAAAAAGATTTTAGCAGGTTTTCTTTCCCTATTTATTGTTTCTTATCAGTTTAAAAAGACTCTTTAAAGCATGTCAGATGAAAAGCAATTAGGATTAAAAGTTTCCATTTAATTTCCTTTAAACCATTGAGGCTTCATTAAACCCTTGTCACTTACTAAACTTTTGTATCTTCTTTGTTTTGACAGTCCCCTTTGCTTTTATCTCTTCTATCTGCCAGAAAGTTCTCGGATGATTTAGTTCAAATACTGAAATACTTAATAAGCAATTACTTGATTTTTAATGATGACTTCAGAGGAATGGTCATCACTAGGTGCTTTGTCTTTTTGTATTCTAGTTGTACCCATCTCTTGGATTGGATGTAGCAATAACATTTTCTGGCTGTTGAGGGCTCTTGAACCTAGACATTATCCCAAGAACTTTTTTTAAAAAAAAGTTGGTTCTAAATTAAACTTACTGAAATTTACCCCAAATAATACAAAATTCTGATTTGGTTTTATTTTTGCCCTTCAGTTGATTTAATGTAAAGTTTGGATAAATAAAGCATGCACAACTACAAGCTTTTTACTTCTTGGTTTGCTATTAAGAATGCTATTTGCCCTTATATCCTCATTAATCCTTCATATTTCTTTGTCTCTATTCTTCAATACTAGAGATTTTTCCTCACCTATTGTACAAAGAAATTTCGATGTATATTTTCATGTAATTTGATTTTGGAATTCTGTCACCTTATGTAGTGAGTTCTTCCAAAATATAATTTTTTTCCAATAATCGTCAAGTTGTTAGCTTTTATTGTATTGAATAAAGGTTTTAATACTGAATGCTAGAGAAGTGCAGTTTAGAAAAATCTCAGGTTGATTCCTTATGCAAACAAACTTAATACTTGAAAATCACATGGCCATGGCAGTGTAAGTATTGGGTTTCATCTAGATTCTTATGTGAGTCTAAAAGTATTTTAGAGGTAAATGCTTTGCTATTTGACATACAGATTCTGTCACTGACATAGCACACTTGGATTTGATTATGAGCATAAGTATATTTCATATTATAAATTTTTCTAAACTTTAGCAGTTGGTGATATGAGCATGTGCACTGTTAGACGTCCTAGCCTTCTCTCTATTTATTGTGAGGTTGAGAGTGAGAAGCAATCTTTGGCATATAAGGGATAGAACTTGAGACAGTACCAGATCTGGTATGGCATATGACTGCGAGAATTAGTGAGAATTGGTGCATCCCTCCTCTGTGGGGTTTGGAGAAATGCTTTGGCAGAAGAGAAAAAGGAATCCTGTAAATAATGTAGGCTTCTACCAGTTTGTCAGTTTTTTTTTAAGAAAAGGTAAAATGGTTACAGATGTAGTCCCAGTGAAGAGTGATTTTTATAAATCCCAGTCTGTTCTTCATTCAAGTATTGTAGAAACCCATAAATATTATTAAAAACCCTTACATGTTCAGTGACTATAAAAATTGATTTGATTCATTGGAGCCCAATTTTCTTCAAGAACTTAATGACTTTTGTCTTTCCCAGAGACTTTACAAATTTTTTTTTACAATTTTTACAAAAATTGTTGCCCCAAAGTGCTTGCTAGACTGCACTCCTACTAGGGACTTTGAATGCAATCTCCTTCACTCTTAAGTCAGAAATCGTCCACATAGTAGTTGCTTGTGAAGTTGGAATTTTGCTCTTATGGCTATAATTCCACTAGCAATCTGTTGAGTTAAAACCTGGGATTTGACTGCTCAATAAGTAGCAAATGACCTAGTGACTCGGGGACAACTCTTTCTGAACAAAACTTTAAGTGCCACTTTAATGCATTTATGTTGGTATGACTGGGTGGTTTTTTAGGGTGTAGGGGAATAGGAGAGGCAGGAGCGAGTGCCTCTCTTCCTCATACTCATTCCAACTATGTCCCCTCACCATACTACAAACTGAAACACAGGCCTTGATAGATGGAGGACTCCTTTTCCTCTGTCAGAGATGTCATCTGTGCCTTTCCCAGTGTTCATCTGACCGTGAATTTAAATGCCTCTACATTTGATATCTAAATCACTCAGGTGACACTGAACTAGGTGGCTTTTGTCCCACCAGTGCCTCATCATTAGTTTGAGGTGATTCTTCTCTGCTTTAGGAAAAGGACCCCCCCTCAAACCCCAACTTTGTGCCAACCATTAATATCTGCATAGTCCTTTGGGTGTAGAACTGTTGGCTCTTACTAAATTTATTCCAAGTTTTTTGAGAAACTTGTAGATTTTAGCCTGTGTTCATAACAGAAAGGATGATTTCAGTGGCTTTCTGGACTCTGAGTTTAAAATCCATATGTGGTTGATTTTCTTGTCATTGTAAGGTAAATATATTTGTGAGGTCATTCCACTGATTCTGTGATCACTTGGATGTCATAGTATCTTTAATGGCCTTAATTCCCAGTTGTGAAATTTTATTTTATATGCTCGCTCACCCTTTACAAATATGTTCACCTCGGGCTGTGATGTCTGTGTATCTTTGCCTGTCTGATCTCTAGTTGGTGAAATTACCTTCTTTGTACTGCCAATTCTCAGCATCTTTGAAATTTGACATAATATTGCTTCATTCCAGTTTTTTTTAGTTCTGTAATTTGTTGATTGTATTTAACTATGTGAGTTCTGTTGTGATGTTTACTGTATTGTAAAGCACCTCAATCATGTGATGGGTGCTCTATAAATCAATAAATGATGACTTAGAAAAAAAAGTAACATTCATTGTAATAAAAAGTTCAAAATACAAACAGATAAACATCTCAAATTCTGTTTGTTAAATAAATAGATTCCTAGAAGATGGGGTTCTATAGAGCCATTAAAATTATGATGGGGAAAAATATGCACTTAGTTTTGTAGGAGTAATTACATTTAATAATATGCTATCATATTTGTAAGAATTTTATGATTGATTCATGATTTCTCCCTTGAAAAGTGCTAACAGATGAGTCAGCAGTTAAAAAAATCTTCTTATTTCTACTGGAATAAAGGAAAGGATTCCATCCCTTCTTTCAATCTAGGATATAATACTTCAAATTGTGGAGTTGTTGATTCAATTCTGTATTTTCTTGCTTAAACTCTGATATCCTCTTTTTGAGCTCATTTTCCAGTTGTGCATTTTTAACATGTAGTGAACACTGTGTGCAGTGACTTTTTTGCATTTTATTATTTTTGAAGTGATAGTACTGCTTTCTGGGGTTTTGACAGGCTAACAGAATCTGTAAGGGAAAAAAGAAAATAGAAATAAAATATGTGCTTGAAAAATATATTATTTCATGTGTAAAATTGTTCTTGATTAGAACTATTAATACCAGGGCTGGGGAATATGGCTTAAGTGGTAGCGCACACGCCTGGCATGTGTCTGGCCTGGGTTTGATCCTCAGCAACACATACAAACAAAGATGTTGTGTCCGCCGAAAACAAAAAATAAATAAATATCAAAATTCTCTCTCTCTCTCTTTCTCTCTCTCTCTCTCTCTCTCTCTCTCTCTCTCTCTCTCTCTCTCTCTCTCTCATAAAAAAGAACTCTTAATACCAGAAAAGGAAACCATGCATTAATATAGCATAGTTAATCTTTGTCTTATATTAATGGGGACTTTGGAGTTGGAATCAAACTATACTGAGATTCAAATCCTAACCTTATCATTTCATTTTTAAGTATGTATTTTTCATTTGTAGTTGAACACAACATCTTTATTTCACTTATTTATTTTTGCATGGTGCTGCAGATTGAACTCCAGGGTCTCGCACGTGCGAGGTGAGTACTCTACCACTGAGCCACATCCCCAGCCCCTGACCTAATCATTTTAATAGCATTGTACTATTAGAATTGATATTAGAAGAGATTATATTCATCTTCTTTTGCTTGTTATCACTATCATTAATAAAAAGAAGATAATAACAATATCTATTCCAGGGGATTATTTTAAGGATTAAATGAGCTCATATTTCTAAAATTTTAGGCAAGGACTTGACGTGTATTGACTTTTCAATGAATGGTACCTATTAGTTTTAATTTTTTAAAATTTCTAATTTCTAAAATTAGATGCTTCCAATTAAACTGTATTGTCAGTAATATAACTTCATGGCATTACTATCTGATCAGCAAAATATCAAAAGAAAATACTATGACAATAAAAAGCACATGTGACTATAGTTTCCATGGTCTTTTAAGTTGAGTTCTCAGTTCTTATCTGTATTTTCTGTCCTTACAAAACATTTTATATGTATATATTTCTATTTTTTTAATTTTTTTTAATTAGTTATGCTTGAAAGTACAATGACCTTGACATGTCATACATTTGAATCACTTGGGATATAATTTCTCATTTTTCTGAGTATACAGGTTGCAGAATTACATTGGTCATTCATTCATACTAGTATCCTTCCTATCTCTCTAACCCCTCCCCTCCCCTCCTATTATTTCTCTCTATCTAATCTAGGGTAACGCTATTCTTTTTTTTTCCCTCACATCTTTATACATGTACTTTGTATAACAATGAGGTTCTCTTTCCACCATTCATGCAATTCCCTTTCTCCCTCTCTTTCCTTTCCAGCCCTCTTCCCTATGTAGAGGTAATCTTCTTCCCATGCTCTTCCCCTCTTCCCCATTTTGAATTACCCACCTTATATCAGAGAAGACATTCAGCATTTTTTTTGGGGGGGATTGGCAAACCTTACTTAAAATAATCTGCTCTAATGTCATTCATTTTCCTGCAAATGCCATGATCTTGTTAGTTTTTAGTGCTGAGTAATATTCCTATATATATCTTGCTAATTTGTTTAGGGCCTTATTAAGTTGCTGAGCCTGGCTTTGAACTTGTGATCATTCTGCCTCAGCCTCCTGAGCCACTGAGTAAAACAAGATTTTGATGCCATTTTTAGCTACCAACTTTCTGTTCTTTATATAAGCATATAAATATATGTGTATATGCATACATATTTAACCATCATTAAATAAAATGAAAATAAAGTAAAACTGATATAAGAATGTTCACTTCCTAAACTTTCTGAAGAAAAATTTGCCAAAATTTTGAAGTATGTGTGTACTTTCATTAAACTGTATACTTTTGATCTAGTAATTCTAATTTCAATCATTCTTGATATTCAGGTTAAATATTTATATGAAAATGTGTTCTATAATTTAAGTTATATGAATTATAAATAATAATATATTGGTTAATATCTTATAATTTATTACTATGATAGTATATGGTAAAATAGTTTCAAATTATTTTTGAAGATTATTGATTTGGAGAGACATTAGATTACAAATGCTCAAGTTAAAAAAGTATAAAATATGTTCATTGGGTGTTTGGTTGTAAAGGTAATTTCATTTTTTTCTTGGTAGGGTTTGTGTGCATCAAACAAGAGGCCAAGATTTTACTTCGATACAATAGTGAGAAACAGACCATGTAATATTAAATAGCTTAATGGTGCTTTACTGAACATGATAACTTTTATTAGATATTAAATTACTATTATCAGATAAGTTGTGTTTTATTAAGAAAAATATAGCAACTGACCAAAAATTTTTTCTCTACATGATTTATTGAGTCAACACTCAGGAGATTAGTTCCAGGACTCCATGTTGATACCAAAATCTCCAGATGCTTAAGTCCCATATATAAAATCAAGTAAAATTTGCATAATTTTATATATATATATGTATATATCTGTAAACTTTAAAATATCTCCAGATTACATATAATAATTCAATGCAAATGTTATGCAAATAACTGTAATGCTGCATTGTTTAGGGTATAGTGACAAGAAAAATGTTTCTACATGTTCAGACAGACATAATTTGTTTTTCAAATATTTTCCATGTATGGTTGGTTGAATACCTGGGTGTGGAACCCATGGATATAAATATGAATGGTCCACTGTAACCTCATTCACTTTTGTTTGGAGGAAGCATTTTTAAGTGTTAACCAAAGTATATTTTTTTCATAATTATGTTATGAAATTGCTTGATCATGTTATACTAGATATCTGATAGTACTCTAAAAGTAATAATAATTAATATATACCTGTTAAATATATCAATGAACATATTTATATTTTAACTTGAATTTATAAAATATTCTTCATCATCTCCAAATAAATGACCCATTATTGTAAGGGCAATATTGCACATGTAAGATGAAAAACACTAAGCAACTCAGTCTTTCATTTTAACAGTCATGGTAGGGCTATGTGGGAAAAGGAAAATAAGCTCTCTGGACACAATTTTATTCTCCAAAGACAATTTTTGTCAAATAAGAAAAACAAAAAGCACCATCTTTTAAGAATTTCTAACTATAAAACCTTAATAACCCTTCCCAATAACAGTTTCTGGAAAAATGAAATGCTTTCTAATACAGAAATATTACAAACAAACTTTAACTAGTAAGCACTAAACACCAATCATTTGTAATCCCTTTTGACCTTGACCAGATGCCATGAATAAACTCCAGGTAAAGAACACTGATTCTGAAGTGTCCTCTGGTGTACAAAAAAAGAGGCAATATTAGGAGGCTTATATATGTTTTCCTAAGGTGTTTAGAATGCAATGTTTTCATTAAAACATAAAGAATATATTATAAAATTGTTGAAAAATTTAAAATCTACTTTTATTGAACTTTTCTTATTTGTTTCTTTTTCTTTTTTTTTCTTTTTTGTAGTGTGATGGTTAATAACTCAGTGGCAAGAATCAAATTTCTTAAGTTAAAACCTTGCCACATCACTTGCATAAACATTCTGTTTGAATTCTTAGTACCTCAATTTTCTGTTAAGATATTTGGGAAGCATAATAATAGAATGTGTTCCAGATGATTTATGTAATGATAAAATGAAGTAATGCATGGTGAACATCACAAAAGTACTTGGCACACAGTAACACTTCAATATTTTTCTGAAGGCAAGAGAATCTTGACTTTTTCCTTCTAAATAATGTCAGGGGTCATATTTTGTTTATTTGTACACTAATTAAACAATATATTCTGGCTTCATTGGTAAGCATTGCAACTATTATTGTGGTAATTAAAGTTAATCCTAATGTGTTTTTATATGAAACTACATTTTAAAATATCTCTGTTATTATTTAATGAGGTATGTGGAAAAGTACTGCTGGTATATAATAAGCTCTCAAGAATTTAATAAATTTTAATTCAATAGTTGAGTTATATTTTGACAGAATTAGCCTATTATATTTTAATACAACATTTTGTCCTAAGAAATAATTTTACTTTTGGTAAGATTAAATTCCACCATAGCTTAAAATTCCTGATTTAACTTATATTTTAATGTTCATTACAAGTCACACTTGGCTAAGTAATGATAGTTTTCCCTTAAAATAATCATTCTACTTTTTCCATAATTAATACTAATACACATTTTTAAAGGCATTCATTCACAAAATTAGGACCCATAACAAAACAACAGCAAGCATAACAACAGAAAATACACAGTTGCCAAGACAAGAATTGGTGTGAACATACTTTACATACAGAGATATGAAAAATTGTGCTCTTTGTGTGTAATAAGAATTATAATGCATTCCACTGTCATGTATTTGAAAAATAAAATCAATTAAATATTTTTAAAAAGAATATTGTGTACCACAGATCACTAGTCAAAGAAAAGATCAAACTTTAAAATTTGAAGTATGAACTGTATGGAATATTTAGTACTTTTACCGTATCATAAAGTCACCTTCAGCCAGATAATCATGCTTCCCTAAAAATACTTTTTAAAGTTACCTAATGATTAGCTTTATAATAAAAAGCACTGTTAAAGAACTTTGATTAATCAATCAATGTTTTTATTCCTTCTTTGCAAGTAAAGAACTATCACCCTCTGTTTAACAAAAGATCAGAGATATCACTTATTATTAGTTTCCAATACATAGTTTTAATATGAATACAAATGGCAATTAAAGACATATAATGCACACAATTATAACATTGTTATATTTAGTACTAAATAAGAGAAATAGTAAAACAACAATAAGAATCAAAGAAAGAGGGAATAGAAAGTAAACAGATACACGTTAAAATGTCCTTTCAACATCCCTCAAATGAAGCTTTACTGGATGTGTTCTGTTTGCATAGTCTTTTCTATCTCCGCAATCCTGAAGAAAACTCTATGTTCATTTAAAATTTTTTCACTTGATGTGTTATATTGCCACTTAAAATGTTCCCCTCCCAGTTAAATATACCCTAATTTCAGATACTTATTTTCACATCTTCCATGACATATAGATCTCAATTATTTAAAGAAGAAAATCTAATATAGCAGGTTATATCATTCCAAGGCTTGCTATATTTCTACTCATTCAAATTATTTTATGACCTCTTATGATATTAAAAAAACTGCTTAAGCCTGGTCAGTAATTAGAACTACTATAAAATATTTCACCACCATCTCTCTCAATACATAAGCTCTTTACCACCTAGGTTCCCTATTCATTATCTCAAATATTGGCTATGCCAATTTCCTCTAGTTTATTTGTTCATCATTTCCCCATCATGTGCTCTGCTTTTATGGTGCTCACTGGAGTGCAGAACCTTGCAAATTGGTATAGCATCAGATTGCTTACTGAGATATGCCAAATTGCATTTTGATCCCAGTGGATGGATTTATTCAAACTTTTTTGTAAGTTTTTTTTTTTTTGATGTTTACAGAAGGCTTGCTCAGAGAAGGAATTGTAGAAATGGAGGAAACTCATTGATGTTCATTCCATCTTCTTCATAATACAGAGGTAAAAATATCTCAAACCTGAATATGTGACTTTGTTTATCTTAGGTTAGTGACAGAGCTGAGAACAGAATTTAGCTTTCCTAGCTCCCTCTCCAATTTTCTGTGACAGTTTTTTTCTTTTCCCAATGGACACAGCGTAGGAGATAGCCAGCTGATTTAAACAAAAACAACAACAAAACAATATTCAGCAACTGAGTATACAAAAGGGTTCTTTATGAAGGCTTCAACCCTAAGCAATTCCAGTTTCACAAACATTATACAGAACATAACATGCTTTCCTCAGGAGGTGTACACCCCGCCATGTGATCAGACTGAAGGGCCACAACAGAAACCAGAAAGGATTATGGTTTTTAATAAGAATAGATTGAAAAGAAGCTGTTGCAGCTGCCCAATTGGTTGCACCCACAGGTGGCACCCAGAGCTTAGCTCCTCACCCAGTGAAGTGGTCAGGATCAGGAGGGGAGCCTCCCCAAGACCTGTAGCTTATGATTGGCTCTCTTAGCTTCCTGGAAGTTAAAGTCATATCCTCTTGGTCACTTAAGCCCCCTTTGTGGTTCAGGGAAAGAAACACTGTCTCAGAACTCTTCACTTTAATTGGAGACTCTGGTTAAAATTAAGAACTTAAAAGCCTAGATCTGAAAAAGTGAAACAGATTGTGGTGAGCCGTTCCTGTGGACTGTGGTTGCCATTACATGATGGCACTGGCTCCGCTGTGGTCTGTGAAGGACAACTCCTTATCAGAGAGAGTTGGCGTATTGTCAACTCCTTATCAGAGAAAGTTGGCGTGTCATTCTCTAGCACCCTGTGAGAAGGGTCCACGTGGCAGCTTCGCATTGGGGTTCGAGGTGCTTTATTAAGGCTGGGAGGGGCATCCAATTATGATTCCAGGATTAGAAGAATTATTAGAAGAATATCAAGGGCCTGAATAAACTGCTGAAAGAAGATTCCTGAGTCGCGTCTTCCTTGCGGGCAAGGGGGTCGTGACAAGTGGTGCCGAGACCCGGGAGAAAAGAAGAAAAAAGAAAAACCCAGGAACCAGAACTTTCAGCAGTCAGGGAGGCGCGCCGGTAAGTCCCAGGTAAGGTGGGACCCGCTGTTAAAAAGCGGAGGCTCCTCTATACATAAAGAGGGAGCGTTAAAAGGTACCTGCTCCTCTGTAAATAATGAGAGGGCGTTACATCTCATAGCAATTGCACTCTGTATTTTCGTTTTGTTTTCTGTGTATTTTCGTTTTGTTTTTGTGTACTTTCACTTTCGATTTCTGTGTTTTCTTGTGTTGCGTCATGGGTGCTGTGACTTCAAGTCCACTTCTTCTGGCCCTAGATGGCCTCTTACATTCCAAGGGACTGGAGGTGAAACGCAGTACCTTAGAGAGATTTTTACAGAGGGTAGATACAGCTGCACCGTGGTTTGCATTTTCAGGCAGCCTCACTACACCCAGCTGGGATAAATTAGGCAAAGACCTTGATTTTGCTCGTGAGCAGGGCATGTTAGAGGGCGGGGTGATACCCCTCTGGAAGATGGTCCGTAGTTGCCTTACAGATGGCAGATGCCAAGAAGCGCTTGTTAAAGGGCAAGAAGTTTTAGAACAATTACATGAAGAAAAATCAGAAACAACAGAGAGTGAAGTGTCTCAGGAAGAGGGGAATGTGCGGGGCGTGGAGAACGGGAGGAGACTGTATCCAGATCTCAGTGTGCTACGCATGCCCCCATGCGAAAGTGGGTCAGAGGTAGAAGATAATGAAGAGGAGGAGCTGGAGACGCTGTCTCGGCAGCTAGGGAGTTTAGCTAAAGGAAACAGAGATAAGCAAGGGCTCAAGGACGGACGGCCTCCCGATCCGCCTCCGTATGGCGGGGGTGTTTCGGGACGAAGTTTCCACGCCCAAACATGGAGGGCTGTTAACGCTGATATGGGTCTTGCTTATCCAGTTTTTCAGGATGATAATAGGGGAAGATTTCATGAGCTTTTGGATTTCAAAATTGTAAAGACCCTGGCAGAGTCTGTGCGCACTTATGGGGTTGATGCCGCTTTTACACTAACTCAGGTAGAGAATCTGTCTAGATACTGCATGACTCCTTCTGATTGGGCTAGCCTCATTCGGGCTTGCGTCTCCCCAGGCAAATATTTGGACTGGAGAGCATTTGTGCTAGAGGGCACAGCAGAGCAGGCCGCCCAAAATCATGCAGCAGGACACCCCCATTGGGACACAAAAATGCTTTTGGGACAAGGGAGATTTGCTACTGTTTCTTTTCTATTCCTTTGCATCCTAAAGACTCACAGCATTTTCCCTTCACCCTTCCCTCGTGTAATCACGAGGAACCAGATCAAAGGTTTGAGTGGGTTGTTTTACCACAGGGAATGTCTAACAGTCCTACGATTTGTCAGATGTATGTAGGGAAGGCACTCGCACCTCTCAGACAAAAATATCCTTCCATCAAGATTATTCATTATATGGATGATGTATTATTGGCAGCCAAATTAGAGCAGTCAGTTAATGAGGCCTATAAAGACTTGGTGAAGTTGTTAGCTCAATATGGATTACATATTGCACCTGAAAAGGTTCAAACAGGGGATTCTATTAAGTATTTGGGAGCGACGATTGGATATGACATGTTAAAACCACAAAAAGTTACTATAAGAACTCAAGATCTCCAAACTCTAAATGATTTTCAAAAAATGTTGGGAGATATTAATTGGATAAGAGGTTATTTACATATTCCTAATATCGTGCTCCAGCCTTTGTATGCTATTCTTAAGGGTGATCCAGATCTTACTTCCCCTCGTACCCTCACTAAAGAGGCCAGAGCGGCCCTTATAAAAGTAGAAGAAGCTATAGAACATGCTACTCTATGCAGGCTCCAGAGTGATAAACCTTTCCAGTTATGTGTGCTTGCCACTATGCGGCAGCCTACTGGAGTACTGTGGCAAGATGGGCCTTTACTATGGATCCACCCACATGTATCCCCAGGAAAATCTTTAAAATACTATCCTGATGCTGTTGCAGCATTAGCACTTAGAGGGATTCAACAGAACATTCAATTTTTTGGACAAGCACCTTCTTCTCTTATCATACCCTATTCTAAAGTTCAAATTAATGTTTTGTGTGCTACTCTAGACAACTGGGCCATTCTATGTTGCTCGTTTCAAGGGGATATTGATAATCATTACCCTTCTCATCCATTACTCCATTTTGTTAAAGAGCATCCTATCATTTTCCCTAGAGTAACTTCGCCCACTCCAATTTCGGGGGCTGTTAATATTTTTACTGATGGCTCTAAGTCTGGAATGGGAGCTTATGTGATTAATGACTCTCCCCCTGTCCAGCATCAATTTGCTCCTGGAAATCCACAATGGGTAGAACTACAAATTGTCATTGAAGTTTTTAAACAGTGTTCTTTTCCTTTCAATCTCATTTCGGACTCCATCTATGTGGTGCAGGCGCTCAAAATTCTGGAGGCTGTAGGAGCTATTAGTGACACCCGTACTGTGTCTGCTTACTTTAATCAGCTTCAACAGCTTATCCGTAGCCATACTGCCCCTTTCTATCCAATGCACATTCGGGCTCACACCTCTCTTTCTGGCCCGTTATCACAGGGTAATGCCTGTGCTGACTCGGCAACTAGAAGCCAGTTGGTATGCTTGGCCTCCTCCTTAGAAGAAGCTAAATTGTTTCATCACAACTTTCATGTCAATGCTATGACACTGCGTAGATGTTTTTCCATCTCCAGAGCAGATGCTCGTCAGATAGTATTACAATGTCCCCATTGCGTCACATTTCTTCATCCTCCTACTTATGGTGTAAACCCACGAGGATTGAAGCCATTGGTCGTCTGGCAAATGGACGTAACTCACGTGCCTGACTTTGGTAACCTCAAATATGTACATGTTTCTATTGACACATACTCTGGAATTATTCATGCTTCTGCTTTATCGGGAGAAAAGGTACGTAATGTTATTACTCATTGCTTAGAAGCATGGGCAGCATGGGGTGCACCTGCATCCCTTAAGACTGATAATGGACCTGCTTATACTGACAGACAGTTTACATCTTTTTGTTTTACTATGGGAGTACAACTTGCTCATGGGTTGCCTTACAATGCTCAAGGGCAAGGCATTGTTGAACGTGCCCACCGCACCTTAAAAGAAACCTTAGAAAAACAGAAAGGGGGAATAGGAGTTGACCACACTCCTAAAGAACGCCTGTCCTTAGCTCTTTTTACCATTAATTTTTTGAATTTGGATATTCATGGCCGCTCTGCGGCCGATAGACATGTGTCCCCTCAGCCCTCTGTGACTGGCTATGTTAAGTGGAAGGATGTTCTTACGGGCCAATGGAATGGCCCTGACCCCGTGCTGACATGGGCACGAGGATCTGTATGTGTTTTTCCCCAGGATCGCAAGGAGCCGCTGTGGATCCCTGAACGCCTGACAAGAAGAGTCTCGAGATCAACTAACCAGCAGCAGGAGGTGCCACAACAGTCCCATGATGAGGAGCTTCATTCTGATGAGTGCTCTGGCTCTGATGCTGGTGCCAACGGTACAGATGGCACCAATGCAGTGGTGGGCAGTGGCACGGGCATGGCCAATGCCAATGCCAGTTCATAGTAATTCTAGTGTCCTCCCCACTCTTTTTTCTACCTCATGTGAGATGTCTGCTCCTTGTACCTCTCCTAGAGGGGACATGGAAAATATTTTTAATCAGTCTCAAGTTAATCTCACAGGAGTTTTTTGTTTCAGTCTTGGGAACACTAATTGTATTAGCCTTAAGACCAAAAATTTGACTAACTGGGAGGACCCATTGCGGTCCAGTCGAGTCTCAGGGAGTATTCTCAGTGCTGTATTGAGCCAAGTAGTTTCAGGGAAGCAATCAGGCTCAGGGACCCCCGCAACTAGCTCTGTTTTAAACATAACTACTTTAGCTATTATCTCCGAGGTATTAATCCCAATGCCTCCTTCTTCTAATAGTACTTGCTATGCCACTCATTTCAAGGCCTCTCCTTACTGTACCCCTAATTTTGGTTTTCCCCCGAGATTTACGCCTTGTCAGGATCATTCTTGGGAGAAACATCAAGTTGCTAAAGGTTTATCCTTTCCCCCCCCTCTGAAGAGATATGTTTATAACTTTAACAACAATGCCAACTCCTCTACAGGAACAGGTTGGTCCTGGTTTCAATGGCTCATTTCCAATGAGAAGGGGGCTTCAGCCGATATTTCCACATTGGCTCAATTACTAAGAGCCAAAAGTTGGCTGACTAATGTTTTTGGCACTACTAAGGAGAGTGAACGAGGTAATAGGCTTACATCTGTTTCGTTCAACTCTCTGTTACATTATGCCACATTGCCTCCTGCAATGGTCTGTATCCAATCCCCGTTCCTGTTCCTTTTAGCTAATCACACCTCATCAGGGATGCTGGATTGTTCTATTATTACCTGTTTCTTATCTGAGTGTTGGAATGGTTCTTAGACTGTAGCAGTGATTATGAAAATTCCAACTTTTGTCCCAATCCCAGTCACTGCGGATCCAGATAAATTTCCTATTGTAGAGCTACTTAGAGTCCGCAGAGATTTTGGAATCACGGCAGCTATAGTGACAGCCGTGGCGGCATCTGCTGCTGTAGCAGTTACGGCCGGAGTAGCTATGGCCAGTCAAGTACAAACTGCTGCCACTATTAATCAAGTTGTTCAACAAACGTCCACTATACTTGAATCGCAAAATACGATTAATCAACATATTTTGTCAGGGATTTTAGCTACCAACCAGAGAATAGATTTTCTTCAAGCTCAGGTAGAAGAATTGGCTGACCTCGTACTTTTAGGCTGCATTGACCAACGTGCACATTTATGTATAACCTCTGTCAGATTTAATGATTCCAGGAATGCTTCCCACATCATTGGTGGATATCTGGCCGGAAATTGGTCCATGGAAGCGGAAGACATGATCCAGTCTCAACTAACCCAGATAGCTGTCTTGAATAGTACCCGTGTCGATCCCGTGACTCTGGGTCAATTCACCAATTGGATATCTTCTGCTTTTTCCTTTTTTAAAGAGTGGGTGGGAGTAGGCATTTTTGGTGCACTGTGTTGTTTTGGTATGTTCCTCTGTTTGTGGTTTCTCTGTCGCCTTAAGGCTCGTAGTGTTCAAGATAAGGCTATGATCATACAAGCTCTTGCTGCTTTAGAAACTGGCAACTCGCCACAGGTCTGGCTTGCGCATCTTAAGCACTAAACTTTTGACATGGTTATTGCACCCCAAGTTATTATAACATTGCACTGGGATTGACATGTCTTTCCTCGTTATTCTCTTAGTGTCAGAAAGCCCTTGCACTCTGCCGGTCTTGCTACCATTGCACGCAGATGGGTTTCTACACTAGTGCCTTTGACATGGTCGTTGCACCCCAAGTTATTATAACATTGCACTGGGTACGACATGTCCTTCTTTTGTCTTTCTCTTAGTGCTGGAAAGCCCTTGCACTCTGCGGGTCTTGTTGCCATTGCACGCAGAAGGGTTTCCACACTGGTCTTTATCTATCACTTTAAAGTCCGTGCCTTTCTTTCAGGGTGCTGCCAACTTGTTTGTAGTTGTACTTCTGCATGGCCACAGTTCAACCTCAGCTATTCCCTCTTACTCACCATTGTCAAGATACAGGATGCGAGGCAAGGCACTGCACTTGAGTGATCCATTGAGAAGAAGGACCTCAAGGGGAGCATGTCCTATTGCATGCGGGTTTGACGTGTCTCCGCCCCGCCCCACGAAAAAAGGCATCGGCTGATATGGTGTCAGATCTGGGGAAGGCGCCCCCTGGGGCTGGCCCATACTATGCAGCCACTTTTGCACAGTGGGATAGGACCTCTACTCTCGCCTGTATTGTCTTAGTGAAACAAAAAGGGGGAGCTGTGGTGAGCCGTTCCTGCGGACTGTGGTCGCCATTACATGATGGCGCTGGCTCCGTTGTGGTCTGTGAAGGACAACTCCATATCAAAGAGAGTTGGAGTGTTCCCAGCTCCTTATCAGAGAAAGTTGGCGTGTCATTTTCTAGCACCCTGTGAGAAGGGTACACGTGGCAGCTTTGCATTGGGGTTTGCAGTGCTTTATTAAGGCTGGGAGGGGCATCCGAGGGAGTAGAAGAATTATTAGAAGAATATCAAGGGCCTGAATAAACTGCTGAAAGAAGATTCCTGAGTCGCGTCTTCCTTGCGGGCAAGGGGGGTCGTGACAATGAGGATCAGCAGCAACAAATTGCATATGATCCTGGTGTATACGCAAAAATTGCTGCAGATGCGGTTAGGGCATGGAAGACATTACATGGGCATGGAGGTTTACAAGGTCAATTATCTAAGGTAATACAAGTAGCTAATGAATCTTATGCTGAATTTGTAGATAAACTTATTCGAACAGCTACCAGAGTTTTTGGGAATACAGAACAAGCAATGCCATTAATAAAACAACTGTCTTATGAGCAAGTGAATCATTGGAGCAGAGAAGTCATTAGACCATGAAAACATGAAGATTTAAACACATATATTAAATTATGTAGAGACATTAATGAAAAAGGGCAAGTCGTGGCAGCTGCAGTAAAACAGGCTTTAGATGCCAGAGACATTAATGAACAAGGGAAAATCATGGCAGCTGCAGTAAAACAGGCTTTAGATGCCAGGCCAAGAACATGCTACAATTGTGAACAAACAGGACATTTTAAATGGAATTGCTCCATAGGAGGATTGTTTAACAAAACTAGGTATCAAAGAAGTAGAATACCGGGTATTTGCCCACGATGTTGTAGAGGGAAACATTGGGCTAATGAATGCCGTTCTCAAACCACCATAGAGGGTACTCCATTATCAAAAAATGAACAAGAACCTGGTGTTTATCCACGATATCATGGAGAAAGGTATCAGGCTCCATTGCCAAAAACTGGACAGGGGGGCCCAATGCTCCTGGGTTTAAAACCACAAATATACGGAGCACTGGAGAAACCCAGCAACCCCATCAGGGTAGTGCCCAGGACACATTGTCCATCAGATCCATCATCAGACAAACCAGAGGGAGTGCAGGGTTGGACATCTGCGCCTCTGCCAGATCAGTACTAACTCCAGAGATGGGAGTTCAAATCATTCCCACAGGGGTAAAAGGACCTTTTCCCAAAGGAACAGTAGGCTTATTATTGGGATGCAGCTCTTCTACTCTAAAAGGACTTATGATAAGTCCTGGGGTAATTGATCCCGATTATGAAGGTGAAATAAAAATTATAGCCAGTTCTCCAAAGGGTATATCAGTAATTTCACTAGGAGATAGAATAGCACAGTTACTAATAATACCTAGCCTACATGATAAATTTTCCAGTCGTAGTGTAGAAAGAGGTCCCAAGGGATTAGGCTCCACAGGTGTAGATTGGGCTGTGCTTTTTTAAAATTTAGATTCTCGCCTAATGCTAAAACTAAATATTCAAGGACATGAATTTAATGGGCTACTGGATAAAGGTGCAGACCTTAGCATCATCTCTCATCAAGAACGGCCGAAACATTGGCCATTACAACAAGCCACTCAAACACTGTGAGGCCCAGGAGTGGCAACTAATCCCCATAGAAGTACAACGGTATTAGATTGAAAGGGTCCTGAAGGAAATGAAGGAACTTAATAGCCCTATGTATTGGATCATCTTCCTATAAATTTATGGGGATGCAATGTCCTAGATCAATTAGGTTTGACATTAACAAATAACATCAATCAAAATGCACCCACTATTATACCTAGAAAAGGTTTTAGGAAAAGAAAAAGATTAAAAAAACAAGAACAAGGTATAGCAGCACCAATACAAATAGATCAAGGAACGGAGAGACATGGGTTGGATTTTCAGAAAGGGCCACTGAGACAATAAAAAATTACTTGGAAATCAGAAAGACCAGTATGGGTTCCTCAGTGGCCCCTGACTGAAGAAGATACAAGCAGCCCATGACCTGGTCAAGCAACAATTAGCGTAAGGACATATACAACCTTCTGTATCTCCTCATAATACTCCCATTTTTGTCATCAAAAAAAAATCTTGTAAGTGGAGATTACTGCAAGATTTAAGAGCCATTAATAATGAAAAGGTTATTATGGGACCTGCTCAATCAGGGATTCCTCAATTGTCTGCTTTGCCAAAAACCTGGTATGTTTTAGTCATAGATATTAAAGATTTTTTTTTCAATTCCAATTCATCCTGAGGATAGTCCACGTTTTGCATTTACTATCCCTGCACTGAATCATGAAGGTCCTGATCAGAGATATGAATAAAAAGTACTCCCTCAAGGGATGGCTAACAGCCCAATTATGTGTCAAATTTATGTTAACAAAGTAATCCAGCCACTTAGAAATCAAAATCCTGAACTACAAATATTTCACTATATGGATAATGTATTATTAGCACACAAAGATAAAAACACATTGCTAGAATGTAATGCCACACTCACAAACTTATTAAAAAATTATAATCTAGAGATAGCAATAGATAAAGTACAATTAAATTTTCCAATTAATTATTTAGGAGTTTTATTATCCTCAACCATGCTTTGTCCACCAAAAATTCAAATACGAGTAGTTCAACTCAAATCACTTAACGACTTTCAAAAGTTATTAGGAGACATAAATTGGATAAGGCCTTATCTAGGTATACCAACAGGAGAGTTGGGACCTTTATTTAATATCCTAAAAGGTCCATCAGATCCAAATTCACCCCGAATGTTAATGCCTGAAGCAAGAAAGGCATTAAAAATCATTGAAAAATATATTGAAAATAGGCATTTGGATAGAATTGATATAAGTTTGCCTTTATTATTTATTGTACTACCAACAAAAAATATTCCTACAGGAGTATTTTGGCAAGAAGGTCCATTATTATGGATACATATATCTTATTCTCCTAACAATATTCTTACTAGGTATCTTGAGGCTATAGGACAATTAATACTCAAAGGAATAAAAGCAGCAAAGGGAGTGTTTGGAATTTCTCCCAATAAAATGATTACTCCATAAACTATGAATCAAATTGATGAGTTAGCTAATGAGTTAAATACTTGGGCAATAATCATGTGCAAATCTAATGTTTCATTTGATAACCACTTACCATCTAATCCTTTATTGTCTTTTTGGTCATCGCATCCTGTAATTTTTCCAAAAATGACAAGAAAAACACCTATCATGAATGCTCCAAATATATTCACTGATGGGTCAAATAATGGTACAGCAGCAATAGTTACACCTGATCAAACTTTTACATTTTTAGTACCCAAACAATCAGCTCAAAAGGTAGAGCTTAATGCAGTATTACAAGCTTTTGTTATGTTTAAAGATTCTGTATTTAATTTATTTTCCGATAGTATATAGTTAATGCTATAGTATCCCTTGAAGATGCTGGTAGGATTTCCCCTTCCTCTACTGTTTTCTCTTTGCTTTCCACTATACAAAGTCTAATCTGGGACAGAAAAGATCCATTCTTTATAGGACATATCAGGGCACATACAGGATTGCCTGGTGCTCTTAGTTTGGGCAATGATTTAGCAGATAAAACTACACATGACATACATATTTTCCCTATACTAAAAGCATCTACAAATTTTCTTAAAAAGTTCCATGTCAATGCTAATACTTTACAAAAGTGGTTTAAAATAACTAAGGAACAAGCTAGACAAATGATAAAACTATGTCAACATTGTGTGACCTTTTTACCACAAGTTAATCTTGGAGTCAATCCTAGAGGACTGATACCTAACCATATTTGGCAGATGGACGTCACACACTTGCCAGAATTTGAAAAATTAAAATATTTGCATGTTACAGTTGATACTTCTTCTGGATTTTTGATGGGCTCCCTTCGTGCAAGAGAAAAAACTAAAGATATTATAGCTCATTGCTTACAAAATTTTGCCACTGTGGGCATTTCAAAACGGTTAAAAACAGATAATGCCCCTGGTTATAATTCTACCTCTTTAAACAATTTTGCTCAACATTTGGCATTACTCATATAACAGGAATCCCATACAATCCACAGGGACAAGACATAGTTGAAAGAACTCATCAAACTATTAAAATGTACTTATTAAAGCAAAAAGAAGGAATTGGGAAGGAGTATATATTCCCCAAAGTTAAACATAAAGTAACCCCTTTTACTCTAAACTTTTAAAATTTGGATTCATCAGGGCTTAGTGCTGCAGAAAGGCAGATGTGTCCAAAAAATGTACATAAGCCCAAGGTAATTTGGAAGGATATTCTAACAGGACGATTAAAAGGTCGTGACCCAGTAATTGTCTGGAGTCGGGGGGGTCTGTTTATGTGTTTCCACAGGGAGAACAGCAGCAGATTTGGATTCCAGAGAGAATAACTAAAGCGATTTTTTTCTTTCTTTCTTTTTTTTTGAGAGAGAGTGAGAGAGAATTTTTTAATATTTATTTTTTAGTTCTTCGGCGGACATATCATCTTTTGTTCTGCTGAGGATCGAACCCGGGCTGCATGCATACCAGGTGAGTGCGCTACTGCTTGCGCCACATTTCCAGCCCTAACTAAAGCGATTTCTACAGACCAAAAAGAAGATGATTTGGCTCAAATCTATAACAGCTGATATCCAGAATTCCAGTTTGGCTACCCTTACATCTGCAACAGAACCAGGATGCTCTTTTCAATGTCTATTTTATTATTGCCCTTTCCCACATCTTGAAGTTCTATTTTGTTTTTTGAGCTCATACAGACCTAGGTTAATGTTTTGCTGATCAGTTCTATTTTTTGACTATAGAGTTTTTAAACATTGCAATGGAGATTTCACCTGTAAAAAGTTATAAGGCCTTTACTTGTTATGTGTTGTGTGCACACTTGTTTTTTATGTTGTATGTTTGTATGTACGTATGTCCATGTATCATATATGATGAGCACTCATGAAAAACTGGATTCAAAATTTTTTTCCACGTGATTTAAAAGGTTTATTTTAAATTGGGTAAACAACTGTTGAGGATTCTTTTAATATGTGAAAAAAAAAAGTAGATTAACAGATCTGTTTGTTTACTTTCACCTTTTCTTTTCATTATATTTAATAATTCTCTTCAAGATAATGTAAATTGTTAAGAAAATTGTTTTCTTTTAGTGCCTTCTGCAATGTTACATAATTGCCAGAATTCGTATCTTCTTCCCAGTGCCGGTGAAGACAAAGATAAAACCAATCTACAGATTCTGCAATAGCCATCACTGAACTGCTTGCAGAACTTGCCTGGACTATGTATCACTTGTATGCATTGTGAACTCACCTGTATGCATTGTGAACTATCTGTTGGTGCAGTGACTTGTGGTAGTGTTGGGGTCTTTTTGATGATGATGTCATCGGTGGTACAATTTTTCCAAAAGAAGCCGTCAATTGGCTTGGTGTATCTTCCTCCCTTCTGCTTGTCATGATCGTTCAGCTAAAATTTGGGGGCCAACAGAGGTGAGGCAAAGAACCTCACCCCCCTGCTGGTACAAAGACCTATCCATAGGTGTGGCTGTATACTGGACCAGTAGTCAGTGACGGGTAAGATCCAATTGCAAGGGTACCACCCTAAGATGGGTAAGAACCTCACCCCCCTCCCCCACTGGTACAAAGACCTATCCACAGGTGTGGCTATATATTGGACTGGTAGTCAGTGATGGGTAAGATCCAATTGCAATGGTACCAACTTAAGATAACGGGTAAGGACCATATGTACTATTGGACAACCTAAGGCAGGCACGGTCCCTAAGCCACATGCTTGTTGTTTAAACAGAGAGGGGGATATTTTGAGAGCCACAGCTGAAGGGGCCCCAGCAAACTTTCAGACTGCCAGCTAATGATTGAATCACAGTGGTCCCAGTAAATTCTAGGTGATTGGCTCCTCTGCGGTGATGCTCATTGGGCTGTTTCCCTGCCCTTTCAGACTTCGGAGCTGCTCATTGGGGGACTTTTTTGGCTCCGCCCACGTGACCCCGCCAATCAACCTCAAGAGCAGGAGGAGTGGGGGAGGTTGAGAGGCTTGTGAGAAGCCGGTGGTGGCAGTTGGGCTCTGAAGGTTTTTTCCTGAGGAGCTTTTTTTGTTTGCCATGTGTGGTTCTAAAAATAAAGTTCGTTTCTTTTGACAAGTGGCTCTTGAATTGTGACCAGCCAGACTGCGACAACCTACCTGTGGTTAATTTAGGTTTACCTTGCTCTTCTTTCTCTGGTTTTATGAAGTGGCAGTTTCATTGGTTGCTTTTAGCTCTTCTTTTCTGAAATATGTGTTGGATGACTTAGACACCACTACATCGCCACCTCCGGTGTTCTCTATGAATTTCCTATGATGGACTTTTACATTTTTTTCTTTCAAAATGGTCACCTTTTCTCTTGAGTCACCTCTTTGTCCTGTGTCTATTCAGAGCCCTGTGTTTCATGTCCCCTTCCCTGGAAGCTTTTCAGTTTTTTCTGATCTGATTTCTGGTTTAGCTCTCATGTTCTTTGAGCATGCATGGGATTTCACTGGAGGTGCACTTGTAGGGGTGTGGTTTATGTCCTGTAGAGTGTTGCTGTGACCCTGAGACCTCAGTGTGCTTCCTGTTTGGTTGAAGGTCCATGAAGCCCTCCTGTCTGTATCATTGTCCTGACAGATTTGGGCTGATGTCTCTGAGGATAATTGTGGGTTCTTCATTGTTTGGGGTGGTTCTGTATGGTTTCAGTCCTTGAGTATGCTTCTGTGTAAGTGGCAGGGACATTTTCTTTTTTTCTGTTCCTTCACTGTGCAGACATCATAGCATGCTTACAGATGTGAATGGTGGCCTCTTTCACATGCAGACTGTATGGGATAGTTCAGAATTCTGGGTTACAAACTTGTTGCTTTACCACACTGTGGAAGAGCTTCTGCCTTAGGTTTGTTTGCACCACCTTTGCTACAGGCACAAATAATCACTTTCACCACAGACAACCATTGCATATGTGGCCCAACCTTGATCAAAATGTACTTGAGCAGAACATTGGTATATGTCTCATGACTGTACATCATGGTAGTGAACTGGCTGCTGTTAAGAAAAGTTTGACAATCATTGGACATTCATTGTTACTGTGAGACTTAGAAAAATAACACCTGCTGTTTATTAAGAAGATTGTTTTGAGAGTTATAAAATTTGTAAAGCTGTTGTTTGGAGAAGGTGATATTTTTTTTTTCTTTAGAGAGAGGGGAGAATTTTTAAAAATATTTATGTTTTAGTATTCGGCGGACGCAACATCTTTGTTTGCATGTGGTGCTGAGGATTGAACCTGGGCCACACACATGCCACGCGAGCGCGTTACCGCTTGACCCACATTTCCAGCCTATGGTGACATTTTTGGGTCATAGAGTTACTTCTAAGACACGTGCCATCTTTCCACTTACCTCAATCTGCTTTGACAGTAACCACAAAAAATTATCAAATTGTTGTGTTTATTAATATATAAATTAAATTATTCAAATAGAGAACTCATGTTTGTTTTGGTCATTTAATAGTGAGGTAGTTGACTAAATTTGTTCTGGAGTAAAGCACCTGCAAACTTCTAGTTGTTCTTAGTGTAATCACACAGAATGAGCTCAATCTCCAGTTAACACATTGTGACCACCTGTGTGAAATGTTGTCCAAGTGTTGTCTATGAAAGAATCTCCTTAGTGACCCCATGCCCAGAGGGTGGGAGTGGGGGCTTGTTCTAGGCATTTCTTTAAGTATAGAACAATAGACCTTCAGAGGAAACAAGAAATCAGTAAATACCATGTTGCCTATATTAACCTTGTAGGTACAGGGAGCCACTGTCGTTGACAGGATCTCTCTCAAATGCTTAGTTTCATGCTTCCTGCATTTTTCTACTCATCACCTTTCTTTTCTAAAGATAAGTACTATCAGAAGTGCTTATGTTAGCTCTGTACCACACAGGACATTTGTAGGACATGTAATAGAGGTGCAACCATTAAAAAAGTTAGGAGTGATCTGGGAGCCTGCCTTACTTCCTGTGAACTCACCAAAGGAAGGGTATAAATCACTATGATGTTTGCCTTCTGAGTAGCCAATTTTTAGTGTTGGAATGGGTGTAAGAAATTGAGTGCAGTAAAGATTTGATGGACCAAATCATGAAATTAATCAGGAGGCCAGGGAATAATGTGAACATCATGCATGTTGAGTGCAGATTTCTCATGCTTTCATTCTCTCCTGGCCTCCACTATACATTTGTGGGATATTTCAGATCTCAGAGACCTTTGAGGATGTGGCTGTGAACTTCACCAAGGCTTTTCTGGATGCTTCCCAGAAGAACCTTTACAGAGATGTGATGCGGAAAGTCCTCAGAAACCTGGCTTCTATAGGTAATAATGATGGTTTTAAATATTAATCAAATAGAGAACCTCATGTTTATTTTGGTCATTTATGTAGAAGGTGAAAAGGAAATCAGTTGGTGAATTATTGAAGTATAAATGGCACCTAAAATTTGGCAAAGCATTTCTAGGTCCTAAATATTCGTAAAGATTGTTATGTTGTCTCATTTTAGGAAACAAGTGGGAAGACAAGACCACTGAAGATCAGATTGAAAACTGTGGAAGCAACCTAAGGTAACTGTACTCACAAGAGGAATTTGTGAGGGAATCTGAGAACTGTCATATAATTTTTAATGCAAACCAACCAAAGAAGTATGCATAATTTGAAATGTATTTATTTTTAT
This sequence comes from Ictidomys tridecemlineatus, assembly GCF_052094955.1. NCBI lineage: Eukaryota > Metazoa > Chordata > Mammalia > Rodentia > Sciuridae > Ictidomys > Ictidomys tridecemlineatus. The sequence continues at coordinate 20,342,523 of NC_135492.1, read as the reverse complement.
AATATTTTTTACCAGAAATATATACTTATCTGTAACAGGTATTCAGTCTTTTCAAAGTATTTGACATGCAAAAAGGACTATGAAATTGCATATGTGAATATGACTATGTGAATAATAGCCATAGAGAAGCTGTGTTGCAAAGAATTGTTTTCTTTCAATCTCTTTATTTTCAGGCAAATTTAACAAGTCAGAAAATCTAGCTTTTACTTGATGTTGGTAGAAATGTAAAGACCTATAAATAAATAGAAAACTGTGAATGAGTTAGGTATCAATTATGTGCTGGTCACTTCTTCTACAAAGAATTCCTATGGTAAACTTCAAACTTTCTTCACAGAATAGTGTGGGGAAACCTTCAAATTGATTTCAATTCTTAACCAAAGACAAATTTTAATAGAGTAAATTCATGTGACTTCATTATGTGTGCAAAAGATTTCATATGTCCTTCTTTCCTTCATAGGCACATCACATCTCACTCTGGACACAAATAATATAAGCATGAAGAATGTGAAGAGAAGCCATGTGAATTTAAACAATATAGGAAATCTCTGGTTTCTCTCAACATTTGTTCACACACAAATGTTGTTACAAACTGGAGATAGACAACATGAAAGTACAGTACGTGGGAAAGTCATCAGTTCTTCCAATGACATTTAAAGACATGAAGAAACTCATACTGGGTGGCAACCCTATGAAAGTCAACAATGTGGTGAAGCCTCTTTTTCTCTCCCAGGTGTTCAAAGACACATGATAACACACAGTGGAGGTAAACCTTTTCAATGTGAGGTATGTGGGAAAGCCTTTCATTTCTCCTCTTTATTTAGAAGACGTGAAAGAACTCATTCTGGAGAGAAATTCTATGAATGTAAACAAGATATTCGAACCTTTATTTCACAGACAAGTCTTCAAAAGCACAGGGTCACACACACAGGGAATGCACATTTCAAATGTAAGGTATGTGGGAAAGACTTTGCTTATCCCAGATTACTTAGAAAACATCAGAAAACACATACTGGAGGGAAGCCCTATGAATGTAAGCAGTGTGGCAAAGCCTTTGCTAGATCTGGTGACCTTCACATACATGAAAGAACTCACACTGGAGAGAGGCCCTATGAATGTAAGTGGTGTGGGAAAGCCTTCACTCAGTCCTCTCACCTTCACTCACATGAACAAACTCATACTGAAGAGAAGCCCTATGAATGTAAGCAGTGTGGCAAAGCCTTTGCTAGATCTGGTGACCTTCACAGACATGAAAGAACTCATAGTGGAGAGAAGCCCTATGTATGTAAGCAGTGTGGCAAAGCCTTTACTACATCCCGTCAGCTTCATGAACATGGAGGAACACATACTGGACAGAAGCCTTATGAATGTAAGCAGTGTAGAAAAGCCTTTGCTAGATCTAGTCACCTTCAGATTCATGGAAGAACACACACTGGAGAGAAGTCCTATGAATGTAAGCAGTGTGGAAAAGCCTTTGCTAGATATAGTCACCTTCAGATTCATGGAAGAACACACATTGAAGAGAAGCCCTATGAATGTAAGCAGTGTGGAAAAGCCTTTGCTACATCTAGTTGCCTTCAGATTCATGGAAGAACACATACTAAAAAGAAACCCTTTGGATGTCAACAATGTGGAAAAACATTTGCTTCATCCCGTTATCTTCACATACATGGAAGAATGCATACCAGAAAAAAGCCCTATGAATGTGTACAATGTGGAAAAGCCTTTACTTCTGCCTCTTACCTTCAGATACATAAACGGACTCATACTGGAGAGAGGTCCTATGAATGTAAGCAGTGTGGCAAAGCCTTTGCTAGATCTTGTGCCCTTAGCAGACATGAAAACACTCATACTGGAGAGAAGCCCTATGTATGCAAACAATGTGCAAAGCCTTCACTCAGTCCTCTTACCTTCACTCACATAAACAAACTCATACTTGAGAGAAGCCTGATGAATGTCAACAATGTGGAAAAGCCTACACTACTGCCTTTTACCTTCAGATGCATAAACACACTCATACTGGAGAGAAGCCCTAAGAATGTAGGCAGTGAGGCAAAGCCTTTGCAAGATCCAGTCACCTTAACAGACATGTAAGAATGTATACTGGAGAGATGCCCAATGAATGTCAACAACGTGGAGAAGACTTTGCCACATCTTGTCTGCTTCACACATGTGAAATAACACATACTGTATAGAAGTCATATGCATGAAAACAATTGGTAAACTCTTTTGTTATTAATGTTTCACTCATATACATGTAGAAAGTTTACTGGAGAAAAATCCTTTGAATGTGAAATATGGTAAATCACATTTCATATCATCCTCAAAGACAAGAGAGACTCACACAGCTGAAAATGTGTGTGTGTGTGTTTGTGTGTGTGTGTGTGTGTGTGTGTGTGTATGAATGTGTGTGTGTGTGAGAGAGAGTGATCCATCAATCAATCGATCCACTGGGGATTCAGCCTGGTGGTGCTCTACCACTGAGCTACATTCCAGTTCCGTTTTACTTTTTATTTTGAGACAGGGAGTAGCTGAGTTTCTTAGGGTCTTCCTAAGCAGCTGAGGCTAGCCTCCAACATTGATTCTTCAGAATCAGCCTCTCGAGTCTCAGGAATTAAAGGCATACACCAACACATCCAACTGAATAACTCTTTAAATGTGAAAAATGTCACAAATCATTCCCTTGTCCCTGTTGCCTTCAAAGCCATTTCACTCACATTGAAAAACAATCCCTCTGAATTTGGGGGATTTGCTACATTCTGTCAGCTTCATTTCCTTTCTTATATATGAAAACATTCATGCAGAGAAGCCCTGTGAATGTGAGAAATGTGGGAAATCTTCTAGTTTTCTCATTTTTTTCCTAAGGACTGGGAATATTGTTTTGGAATAAAAAGAATAAATCCTATGCAAGTAAGAAATATAAAGGGTTCAGCTGTTCTAGTTTTGTTCAGTTGTATGAAAGGACTCATACTGTAGAAAATGCTGAGGATAAGCCATGTGGGGCAGTATTCAGCTTTGAGAGTTTTCTCCAAAGGCACAAAAGAATTCAAATCTGTGAAAATCCCCTTTCTATCTTTAAAAATTGCAGTAACACTTTCAACTGTCCAGGTCCCTTTGAACAGCATTTAAGAAATCACACTGGAGAAAAGCCCTGTATGTAGAAATGTGGTGAGAACTTTGCTTGTTTCAGATCCATTTGAATTTGTTCAGACATGAGGAAAATTTTATTTTATTTCATTTTATTTATTTATTTTGAGATAACCACTGTAGCTGTGTGAAAATGGTGTGTGCCTTCATTTCTTTTTTTTCTTTATTTTTTTTAAGTACTCAGAGAAAACAAAACTACACCCTGGGTTGGAGGGGAACATTGCATCAGCATGAAGATTTGAAAGAAACATGTTTCTCTGGGTTAAATCTCTCTTATTGTTAGATTCCATTTTTCCATATTTTAAGTATTTTGTGTCTGATGTTTTATTACATATTGTGTATGTTAGTTTAGGCCTCTCTACTCCAGCCTTTGGTACAGATTGGTGAAATGGCCCTTCTGAAATTTTTTCCTCTCTTTCTTTGTTCATATTTCACCCAGGAGTGCTCTAGCACTGAGTTTCTCCACAGTCCTTTTAATTGTTATTTTTTGAGATGGGGTGAGGCTGGCAGCTGGGACTATAGGGATGTGTCTGTGTACCCTGCAGCTGCCCTCTTTTTTTGACTTGATTGCTTATTGATCTATTGATGACTCTGGGACAATCACTCTTGTCACTTGTGCTTGTTATAAGGCTCATGTATTGTGCTGTATGTAGGCACATTAAAGAGAATTATAAAACAATGTCATTTGTGTATATTGTTTAGAGAGGCGCTTTCTCAAAATATATTTTGCCCTATACTTGAGTTGCTTTCTTATTTCTATTCCCAGTCCTGGGGACCAAATCTTGCCTTGTGCATGCTAGGCAGGCATTCTAGCACTGAACGCTTCATAGCTCAGGTGGTGAGTTTGCTGCAGCTGTGAGTGTGGACCCCACAAATAACCACATCAGCAGATGTAGCTCTGCAGGTGTTTCCTCCACAATTGCAGCTGATCTCTTCCTTTTTAAAGGTCTTTTATACCAGTGAATTTTTTTTTAAAAAAACTACATCCAATTTAGGTTTTCTCCCCATTAATAATACTTAGGTGGAATATGCCAGAAAACCCAGGCTTGATTTTTCTCTGTGTTTTAGAGTACCTCAGTAGGCCTGGAAAAAATTGTGTGATGTTTTTTTTAACACACACTACATGACCAAAGGCTTGGTAAGGAGCATCCCATTCTGATGTCCTAATATAGCGGCTCTCCCTTCTCCACCAAATAATCTTAAATAAGCTTCTTAGGAGACCTTCACCATAATTTTCTTTCAACAGAATGTCAGAAAATGATTTTGCAAATATCTCAATGTGGGTTATAACACAGACTTCTGCTTTTGTGGCAAAGCTTGGAAGACCTCTGACCAATCTTACAAGTGGTACAGAAAGCACTTTCTGTGAACTAATCAAAACAACAACAACAAAACCTTTATGTATACCAATACAAAAAATATAAACCTCCATCCGTGTCCCACTGGATGTAAATAAAGATCAATGTAATTCCAAGCAGTGAACCGAAAAAATTTAAGTGATACCCCTCAGAACCTAATCAATGTGCTCCTGGAACATTCCTTGGGTGTCTAGCCTCATGTGCCCTACATCACTAATAAAGCTACAGCCTCCAATCAGGTTATATTGTGCAGTACTTGCTGTGGAGTGGGCTGTTTCTGCTCAGGCTAAAGGATTCAGTTACTTGTCCCAAAGATTCAAAGCCTCCTGAGCAAAACCTCACCCACAACCTATTCAGGTGTCATGGATCATGTGTGATTATTGGTAAGAGTTCCTTACATACATGTGTCCAAATGTTGAAGTTTGCCAACATGCCAAAGATGGGTTGATTGTCACTGCTATCTCTGTTCCAGTCTTTTGCTGTGTCTTAGTGCTCATTTGGAAAGGAAGGCAAAAAGAGTGTGCTGTGGCCCTTCTTTTTTTCATAAATACAGCAAAAGCCATCCAGTAAAACTTCATCTTTAAAAGATAGTTTTGAACGCTTCCCAAAATTTCCAAAAACTTTCTTTGCAGCCAATGAGTCAGTGTGGCAATTTCCTAGTTTTACAACTTTGATTTAGAAGAAATATTGCATAGAGGTGTGTGAGCACTTGACACAGTCTGGACTTCTTTGTAATAAATCCATTTGCCAAAGGCAGTAGTTGCAGGCTTGCTCCTAGGCAGTGTGAGGGACTGGAGTGAATGCAGCTGTTTTGGGGTGTGGGCATTGTTTGTAGGAGTTCAGTCTTGGTGAGTACATCAGTGTAGGAATCAGACTTATAGGAAGGCTACAGAATCTCCTGACAGAACCTGCCTGTCGCTTTTGGACAGTAGTGTTGTCATGTGAGCTGGCAGGTAGGTGGCTACATTCTGATGGATTTGGGTTTGTAGCTAAGCAAATAGTGAGAATGTACAATGATTAAATGAGAATTAAAATATTCTTTGTCATACCGAAGACATAATTTGGGGGCCTGTCATAATACCAAGTAACCTCTTGGATCTTGAACCACATATTTTCCTTCATGTATGCATTTTCTTACAAACATTTGTTGTGTGATGCTTATGTGGAACAAACTGAGATAAAATGGAGAGGTTTATTTAATGGTGCAATGTACTAGAAGTTTTAAAGACTTGCAGTAGGCTTAGATTCCAATATTGTTAAAATTTTATGAAAGACTCTGAAATTCTCAAATTCTTGAGAATCCTCAGGTGCTTGCGCATATACCTGAAGTACCAGTGGCTCAAGATTCTGAGGCAGGAGGATTGTGACTTTTTTTCACTATTTTTAAGGAGAAAGAATTTTTTAATATTTATTTTTTAGTGTTCAGTGGACACACCATCTTTATTTTATTTTTATGTGGTGCTGAGGATTGAACCTAGCACCCCATGCATGCCAGGTGAGCACACTACAATTTGAGCTATATCCCCAGCCCATCTTTTCATTAAAAAAAAATATATATATATATATATATATATATATATATAATTTTTTTCCCTAAGAATTAAACTTAGTTCCTCCCACATGCTAGGCACATTGTCAACCACTGAGCCACAACCTTAGCCCAAGGATTGTGATTTGAGAGGTGGCCCCCCTGGATAACAAGGAGTAAAGAACTCAGTGAGACCCTGTGTCTAACAAGTAACTCAAATAATAAATGAAAACAAGACTAGGAGGTGGCTGAGTGGTTGAGTGCCACTGAGTTCAGTTCCCAGTATCCCCAAGAAAAATGAATTAGAAACCAAGTTTTAATAAACCATATGATGGGTGGATGGGCTTGTCCATTATATTGTTTTCTTCTTTGGATTCTCAGGCATGGTTTATTAATTCAGGAACTCTGTAAAATTCACCAATTCAATTAAAATTAAGTGTATGATTTTTAAAAAGTAATGATGTAGCAAGGTCCATGAGGAGCAGCTTTCTGCTCTGGGAACCCTCTGTAATTAGTAGTCATCACAAGTGGCCATAATGTCCTCATCATAAAGAGTTTGTGAAAGCTTCTATTTTGCAGGAGTCTCTGAAGGTGCTAAACGTGCCTGTCTTTTCAGAGCCTTTTGGTAGAGGAATTCCATATGGAGGTCTCTGATTTATAGATAATGTCATTGAGGAGCTCAAATAAAACTGATAATTGAAGAACACATTACCACCTGGTCCAGTGCAGTCTAAAAGGTGTCAGATTATCCTGTCTTTAAGGAATGTCAAGCAACCTTGGAGAAGGATGTCAGCAATTTACGATGTGCTTCTGCAAAAAACGTGATGCTGTGAGTCTCTGCTCAGGTCATTTGTGAAAAGCTGATGAGTAGTTTGAGAATTTATTTGGTCCTGTTAGTGATAAGGACAATTTGCATTAGAATGCTATTAAAATAGAGAAAACAAATTTTAGCCAATTCTGAGGCCAAAAATATATACCAGTTGTTGATGAGATAGGATTAGTAACTTTCATTATATTTGGAATTGGGTATGGATACTTACAGACGGGACCAGATTATCAAAGTAGCAGTAATCTACCCAAGGCTAATGTTGAGATAGAGAATATCTGTATTTCTGTAGTTGGTATTTTATTTTCTCCTCTTTCATTATCAGTGACTATGTTTAAACATTTCAGGATGCCCAGAGAGAACTCTGATTTTTTCATATTTAATGAATTAGAAAATGTTAGACTATTAAATATTCTGAGAAGCACATTAGATTTTATAAGAATTTTTACTTTTTATGTACCTTGTTTTAACATATCAAAAAACATATGAAGTGATTTAATTAGAGATTGATGGTTTTTATTTATTTATTTTTGCTACTGGGGATGGCTGTGACAAGTGTGGTTAAACTAGCATGTTCTGTCAGGGTTTGATAGGACATTGGAAGAAATAAAGAGTCACACACGCAGAAGATGCAACATCTGGAATCGGGTGGAACACTGCTCTATGATGGAGCAGCAGGTCTAAAAAATTATATCAGGAGGGCTGGGGATGTGGCTCAAGTGGTAGCATGCTCACTTGGCGTGTGTGCGGCACTAGGTTTGATCCTCAGCACTACATATAATTAAAATACAAGATGTGTCCACCAAAAATTAAAAACATATATTAAAAATTATCTCTCTATAAAAAAGGAAAAAAGAATTACACCAGCAATCTTTATTGTGTATCTTTCATTGATCATATTAAAGACTATGTAAGCATTATTCTTTGTATTTATGAAAGTTACAAAGTTAGCAACAGTATGCAGCTATTTTCTCAGTTACATTCTATAGTTGGAATGTGTAATGTTAAGAGAACCCTGCAGCTCTCAAGAAAGTCCATCCTTTAAAGTTTTTTTAAAGCTTCTTTTAAAACAGTGGAACTGGTGAACCATGTGGTTGACTTAGCAAGGAACTTTGTGTCTGAGAATAAGGTCAAAGCTGAAAAGTCTCCCACAACAGAGTCTTCCTAATGGAGAGCATTGCCATAGCAACCAGGCATCCTATACTTTTGCATAGAAACTTTTCCAGTCACCAAGCATGCCACTGCCATTAAGTCATTAGAGACCTCCATCTCAGACACTTGTCTCCCAATCACTGTCACTGGTCTCCACAGGGGATTGAACTCAAGGCTGCTTTACCACTGAGCTACACCCTCACCAAGGCTCCCCCTCTTTTCTTTTTCTTGAGACAGTGGTGGACTCGGTTGCCCAGGCTGACCTCACACTCATCTAAAAATGAAGCAATGTAGTCTCTGAACCTTTACCCCAATGGCAGTCACATTTGCTGGGAACACAGCTGAAGTGGTTCAATTAAAGTAATAACTTTGGTGGGAAGGGGGCGGCTCCGCCCCTCTGCAGGCCGCTTGGCCTGATCTGCCTGTGGTCACAGTTCCGCCTACATTGCAGGCAGGGGGGGGGAGGGGGGGCCTTGCCCCTCAGCAGGCCGCTGGACCTGTTCTGCTGGTGGGTTGCACATCCACCTACCCTGCAGGAGCGTGGGGCAGCTCTGCCCCTCAGCAAGTTGCTTGGCCTGACCTGCCCAGTGGGTCCCAGGTCCGACTGCCTTGCATGTGCGGAGGAAGGGGGCGGCTCCGCCCCTCAGCAGGCCACTGGGCCTGATCTGCCAGTGGTCACAGTTCCGCCTTATATTTGATAAAGGGGCTAAAAGCATGCAATGAAGAAAGGATAGCATCTTCAACAAATGGTGCTGGGAAAACTGGAAATCCATATGCAACAAAATGAAACTGAATCCCTTTCTCTCGCCATGCACAAAAGTTAACTCAAAATGGATCAAGGAGCTTGATATCAAATCAGAGACACGGCATCTGATAGAAGAAAAAGTTGGCTACGACCTACATACTGTGGGCTCAGGCTCCAAATTCCTCAATAGGGCACCCATAGCACAAGAGTTAACATCTAGAATCAACAAATGGGACTTACTCAAACTAAAAAATTTTTTCTCACCAAAAGAAACAATAAGAGAGGTAAATAGGGAGCCTACATCATGGTAACAAATCTTTACTCCTCACTCTTCAGATAGAGCCCTAATATCCAGAGTATATAAAGAACTCAAAAAATTAGACAATAAGATAACAAATAACCCAATCAACAAATGGGCCAAGGACCTGAACAGACACTTCTCAGAGGAGGACATACAATCAATCAACAAGTACATGAAAAAATGCTCACCATATCTAGCAATCAGAAAAATGCAAATCAAAACCACCCTAAGATACCATCTCACTCCAGTAAGATTGGCAGCCATTATGAAGTCAAACAACAATAAGTGTTGGCGAGGATGTGGAGAAAAGAGTACACTTGTACACTGCTGGTGGGACTTCAAAATGGTGAGGCCAATTTGGAAAGCTGTATGGAGATTCCTGTTAAAGCTGGGCATAGATCCACCATTTGACCCAGCTATCGACCTTCTTGGACTATCCCCTGAGGACCTTAAAAGAGCGCACTATAGGGATACGGCCACATCAATGACTATAGTGGCACAATTCACAATAGCTAGACTGTGGAACCAACCTAGATGCCCTTCAGTAGATGAATGAATTAAAAAAAAAATGTGGCATCTATACACAATGGAGTATTATGCAGCACTAAGAAATGAGAAAATCATATAATTTGCAGGGAAATGGATGGCATTAGAGCAGATTATGCTAAGTGAAGCTAGCCAAGCCCTAAAAAACACATGCCAAATGTCTTCTTTGATATAAAGAGAGCAACTAAGAGCAGAACAGGAGGGAAGAGCAAGAGGAAAAGACTAACAGTAAACAAAGACGAATGGGGGGAGAGAAAGGAAGAGAAAAGGGAAAACATATGGAAATAGCAGGAGACCTTCAATGATACACAAAATTATAAGAGGTTATGAGGGGCAAGAGGGAGGAAAAAAAGGGAGAGAATTGAACAACAGCAGAGGAGGTAGACAGGGAAGATGGGAGGGGAGGGGAGGGGGGATAGTAGGGGATAGGAAAGGTAGCAGAATACAACAGTCACTAATATGCCATTATGTAAAAATGTGAGTATGTAACAGTTGTGATTCTGCAATCTGTATTTGGGGTAAAAATGGGAGTTCAAAACCTAACTGAGTCAAATGTATAAAAGATGATATATCATGAGCTCTGTAATGTTTTGAAAAATTAATGAAAAAAGGGAAAAAAAAATTAAAAAAAAATAAGTAATAACTTTGGAATTCTATGGGATGGGACTACTGTTTCCAATTCATTCTACCAGGACTGGTAGAAATTTGCAAGTCCATTTTTATGTCTCCAGATCATAAGAAAAAATATTTTTTTTCAAATTTTCACCGATGTACCAATATCAACAGACCCTAAGTACTTGGTAATGAGGGCAGGAGTTATGGGAAACTTGTTGGAATTGTGTGGATCCATCCTGCCTTCTGATTTGTCTTCCTATTTTCTCTCTCACTCCTTTTAGTACAAGGGGTTCTTAACCACTAAGCCACATTCCCAGACCCTCTTTCATCCCCATGACAGTAAAATGCATATATATATATACACTTTGGTATATCATACTTGTACATGTTGCAGAATCATATTAGGCATGTAGTCAAATATATATACATCCAGTAATGATGTCTGTTTCAATCTACTACTATCTTTCCTATTCCCACATCCCTCTTTCCTCTCTCTCATTACTTTCCTCAACCTAATGTAAGATAAAGTGATTCTGCCTCAATGCCCCCTCCCTCCTGAATTAGCATCAGCATAATAGAGAAAACATTTGTCTTTGATTTTTGCGAGACTGGCTTATTTCACTTAGCATGATATTCTCCAACTCCAACCATTTACTAGAAAATGCCATAATTTTAGCCTACTTTCAACCTGACTAATATTTCATTGATTATATATACTGCATTTTCTTTAAACATTCATCTTTCGAGAACCACCTAAGTTGGTCCAAAGTCTAGCTATTGCAAGTTGAGCTGCTATAAACATTCATGTGGCTGCTGAGGAGGTCATACATGTGAAAATATTTTTCAAAACAACAAGTTGCTGAGCAGGAGAGAATATTTTACATTACATATTTAATTATTTCATAGTATTCAGAATATAAAAGGAACTCTAGTGACTCCATAATAAAATGATGAACAAATTAAAAAATGAATTACGAGTTCTGAACCCCTCAGATATTTCTGCTACTCTTTATGGTATTTTTTTGAGAATGATCTTCAAAATGCTAATTGTTACTTTTTGCTCCCAGTCATCTGGAAGTTTCTAGAGAAAGTTTCTAGTCATCTGCACTAGGCCTAAGTTCCAGTGGTTTTGCTAACTTCTGTTGGTGGAAGAATTGTTTCTCTCTCAACTCATTTATAAGTATCAAAGGGACAAACAACCGATAGACTCAAGAATATTTCAGCACTTTCTGAGCCCTGTCTTACCCTTGTTCATCCCAGTAATAATTCCAGGCCTTCCAGTTTTTTTCAGAAGTAGTTTCTCCATGTACTGAGCATCTAAAATTAGTGACTTCTGTTTCAGAGAGTGTATCCCAAACATCCAATTTCTATAAGCAACAGAGACTGAGCATGTGCAAATATTCATACATTACAAATAGTTGGATTTGCATTGTTTGTAACTACTTCCAAAAACTAAAATTTGCAGCAGTAGTGTTAAAATTGTATTAGAAATTACAGATTCCTGTTTCACCACAGAAAATACAGTACACTCTTCTTCTAGCTACTTGACAGCCTGGAATATAACACACTTGCCTCAGAAATTTAATGCATCAGTCAAATGAAAACTTTCCTTCACCCTAAGCAGTCTTGTCAGAATGCGTATGATAAAAATCTGAAAGGTAGGGGCTGGGGTTCTGGCTCAGTTATAGAGTGCTTCCCTAGCACATGGGAGGCACTGTGTTCAAGCATCAGAACCACATAAAAACAAATAAATAAAATAAAAGTTATTTGTCTATATGACTAGTAAATAAATAAGTAAAATATTTAGAAGTAAAAAACAAAAATCTGAAAGTTAGTAGGTAATCCAGAGCATATGAGCATGGATATAAAGATTCACTTGTAAAAATGCTGGTGAGAATATAAATTGAGTAAAGCTATTTTTGAAAATGGTATTAAGGTTCTTCAATAAGTTAAAATAAAAATGTCATATGATTCAGTAGTAGTAATTCTGGGTATGTATCTAAAAAAATTGGAGTCATTAGATAATAGAAAAGACTATATTTTCATTGTAGTATTTTTTACAGAACCTGGTAAAAGACCTGAAGTACCTTTAAGGTTAATGGTAGGTTGGGCATGGTGCCACATACCTGTATTCCCAGCAGCGTGGGAGGGTGAGACAGGAGAATCATGAATTTAGAGCCAGTCTCAGCAAGTCAATGAGATCTTGTCTGTAAACAAAATATAAAAAAGGAGCTGGTGATGTAGCTCAGTGGTTGACTAGCTCTGATTTCAACACACAGCATAATAAATAAATAAATAGGCTCAACACATTGACCCTATGCTATATTTTCCAAGAAGCAATTTACTTGCACCCTTTCTGGATTAACTGGACAGAATGTGTTACATTCGTTAACAAATTATTATCTGCAGAAGAAATGCAGTTTCAAAATAATGTTTGCAAGAGGAACACAAGTTACACTAAAGGGGAGACTTTTGTTACCTTGTTAAAGACCAGATTGTGGAACTCAGGGAAATAAAGATAATTCCTACTAACCATAAAATCTGCCAGAGTTCATGATTAAGAATTCAATTATAAATCATGAACATGAGGCTAATTAACCTAAAGTTTTCATGGCACTGGATACTTAAGAGTTTGATATTATCCTGCTGTCAGGCCAAAGTCAAGAAGTGTACCTTGGAAGGATTCTTTAGAATCTTTTTTTAGATCTCTAATGAAATTGGAGAGAAGGAGAGCCATGCTCTTCTCTTTACAGAGAGGACACATTCTCTCTTTTCAAAGTGTCACCTTTTTCTTCCTTCTCATCACATCATTGTGTCTGCTTTTTTCCTCATGTGAAATGCTTATAAAGAGAAAGCAAAATCTATAACCTGTCATCTAGTTCTTGGAGAAAAAATTAGAAATACTGCATCCATTTGAAATATAGCATAAAAATAGTTGATGAGGCAAAGGGGGAATGCTGGCATTAAAATTTTGAACAGAGCTGAGTTCAGTGGTGCACTCCTGTAATCCCAGGGTCCTGGAAGGCTGAAGCAGAAAGATCCTGAGTTCCATGCCAACTTCAGCAAGGGAGAAGTGCTAAGCAAATCAGTGAAACCTCTTTCTTTAAATAAAATACAAAATATTGCTGGGGATTTGGCTCAAGGGTCGAGTGAGCTAATAAGTTCTAGAATGACTTGTTTTCCAGTGACAATAAATTGACCCATTATAGGCTGGAACTCAAGATTCAATCACAAGTTCTACAGAAGTCATATTGAAAATAGCTGGTGTCTTATACATAATGTGGTTAAGTTGTTCCTGCACCCTCTGTCTGATAGGGTCACAGCATGGGAGATGCCGTGGCAGAGCTACACCATTTCGAAACTGAAACCATGTGGAGGGTTAAATGTATTGTTTATGATACTCATAATATGGAAAATAGGGTATACATCAATCAATAATAAAAGTACATGTTAACGGAAATGGCAGGAAAATTTCCAAAATGAGACTAAAGATACAATTAAGACATGCCTGGAGATGTGTTTTAAAATCTCTCAGGATTGAAACAATAGTGTTATTCCTCAAAAATTTATGAAGAAAAGCTTACAAATCTCAAGGTTCTTGAGAAAAACTTAACAATTTGCACTAAGCCCCACATTCTAAATCTATAATATGTGCAACATACATTTCCCCGCACTAACAGGCCCTCCTTTGCCTTACACAGGAATTCATAAAAATGGGAAACACATTGTTAATATTAATGGTAAATGGGTTGTGTTGAAGAGCCTGCTCTTTTGTTAAAGATTACAAAAACATAGAAATAGTTGTATTTTGAAAAAGTATCAAAGAAACTCTTAAAAGAAAGCAGTTAAATAGGTCATATGAAAAAGAAAATTACCTTTTAAATTAAAAATAGAATAATATAAAATTAATATACATAAATTTTGGAAGCACTTCAGAAAAGTGCTTTTAAGTAATAGGCTTTAACTACTTTAAGTGTTTTATTGGGACTTTAGAAGTAAGAAATCTTACCAATAATCATAGGTATGCTTTAAAGTTAAAGGTTAATGATATAATTATCTGTATGCTTTAAAATTAAAAGCTATTAATAGGTCGAGGTACATGTAGTCGAGATGTGTAGTCTAGCACTTATTGATTGAGGTGAAAATGTAAAAGCTTAATCGTGATTGGCTAAGGTTACAGGAAAATATTTTAAACAATGTACTCGATATCTTAGGTGACTAATATATATCTGAAAATATTGCACTTTTCTGAAGTGCTTCCAAAATGTATGTATATTAATTAATATATATCTGAAAATATTTAATTCTTAAAAATTATGTAAGTCAAAGAAATTTTGAGCTTTGAAGCTATCCATTAACTACATGAAAAAACACTTGTAAAAAATGTTTAAAAATTAAGGCCCCTCTAGGGGCAGCGAGTACTTCCTAAGGCTGCTCATAACTTGCAGCTATAGTCCTGTCTCCTCTTCTTTCACCTAAGCCACTCATCCTTCAGAATCCCTGGATCTCTGGTAGCTAGGGCTTAACCTAAACAATGGAGATTTAATTTTTTTCTTTTAAAATTAATGTTGAGTTTGTTTATGGGCTGTATTGAAATATATATAAAATCTGTGATTTGTGCTCATATTCTCATAGTACCCCTCATAATCCTACCAATATGCTCAAGGCAAAATTGCAAATAAGTCTGTTTTTAATTGCTTATATTTCAGAGTCTAGAGATCTGGCACCCTCCATCTCTTTTTCATTTTTATCGTTAATACTAGAAACTTTAAATATTATTAGTACTTTTCAAGTACAGCATAAGGTGTGTAGAAATGGAGGGTATATTTTTGACTGGTTTCCTAAAATTGACAAAAGGCAGTTATGCAAGGGTAATGCCATGAATCCTGGAGGATTTGTTAGTAGCATCCTTACCTTCAGGGAAAGTGGCATTGAGTAAAATGTTTGGCGCTAAATTGCTGCCTCAGAATTCTTACATTTTACTGACAAAGCTTTACCAGACTTTGTAGGCAAAAACTGTAACAGGAAGGTTCTTGGTACAGCTTATGGGCCTGTCTTCTATCTCCTTATGTTTTAATTACAGGAAATGTAAAAGTTAAAAGGGAAGATGATAGATATTTTGTAACATGTAGTAAATGTAATTTAACTAATTATATCACCAGAAATAATAGAGAAAAAGGAACGATGATGCTCCATCAGCCCTCCTTTATTACCAGGAAATATTTCAGAGCCATGGTAGGCTGATGCTGCTTTTCAAGTCTTACAACAAATACACGCCCAGCTAGCGAGACCTAAGTGTGCTCTTGGACTCATAATAGTGAGAGTTGTTCCCTTAGTTTTTTTTTTTATTGCTTCCATGGTGACAGCTTTGGTGGCCTTACCTCAAATATTCAACATGCACATTTCCTTAATTATTTGACTCAAAATACTTCCAAGGCTCTTCACAATCAAATAAATGTTAATGAAAGGATTGAGACCAAGCTAAATGCCTTAGAGACTGCTGTCATGAATATAGATAATGAACTTTCCACTTTGAAATTCAAGGAAAGACTTAAATGTCATGCTAGCTATAAGTATGTGTGTGTTACTGCTGCCAAATGCAATGCTTCTTAGTGGTATTGGAAGAAGCTTCAAAACCATTTGTTGGATATTTGAAAGAAGAATGCTTTGATCTTTTGGAGCTGCATCATCACATTCAAGATACAAAAATGTAAGATTGATTTTTCAGATCCTAATTTTTAGCTGATCAAATACTTAGAGTTAAACAGCTTTAACCCTGGAAAACATTCTTAAACACTCTGCATGGTATATCTTTGTATTGTTCTCATTGCTACTTATTCTCTCTTGTGTTGTAATTGCAGGATGTTGTGCCCCTAGAAGAAGAATTCAGGGACTCAAAATAATGACCCATCAACTTCTTTTTCAAAGAAAGAAAAACAGATATGTGGTAAGCTCTTCTGAGTGACCCATGCCTTCCAGTCCTGAAGCAGGAGGCTCTGACCAGTCACTACATTTGTGATGACTTGGGCATTGTCCCAGCTCAGATAGAGAGGGGGGTCTTCAGATGTAGGCATTATTCATGAGGATTTATTTACCTTCATGGTCCTTGTAACCCTGCCCCTCTGGCCTTTTTTGAATAAAACTTTCTAAGAACAAGAGTCCTCCAATGAAAGCTCTCTTCTGAATGTGGTCACTTTCTCACCAGCCTCTCATGACTTTCTCTTGCCCTCCCTTTTGGGGAGCCTGAGGCCAAGAGCAGAGAAGAAGTCCTGAAGCTTGTGTAAAGGTAAAGTGTGACTATGTTATTTGGTGTTCCTGGAAATTCACATGAGTGCCCTTAAGTTCAGCTAACTTTGCAGGTCCGGGGTGGCAATTTATAACTGTGTGGGCAACAATTTGCCTGACCTGCATGGGCAGCAATTTGTAACTAGTGTTCAGAGGGATTACACAGACACACATGCGCACACACACACACACTGCTTATATTTTTTAAGAGTAAAAGCTGAAGCAAAAATGCCCCTGAGATTACTAGATACCCACAAAAAGAAAAGATGTATTTGGATACGTACCTCACATCATGTACAAAAGTAAAATTAAAAAAGGATCAAAGTTCTTTGTGTAATAGCTAGAAGCATAAAAGTCATAAAAACAGTTGAGGAAATTTTCATAACTTTGGGTGTGGTTTTTGCTATATAATATTTGTATTTATTTTATTCATGCCACTCATATAGAATAATCCTCGTTTAAAAGTGGTATGATTCATGTCAAAATAAACATTAATGTTATTTGTAACTGAAATTCAAAAATAAAAAATAAAATTTAAAAATGTAGCTCAGGGGTAAAGCACCCCATAGTTCAATTTCCAGTACCAACAAATAATTAATAAAGGAACAAAGACATTTCTCAATGTAATAGGCTTAATCTTGACTCTTTTAGCACTTCTGTGAGTTCGGTGAAAATGAGAACCTTTTTTATGATAATTCATAATTTGTTAAAAATATGCCCACAAAATTATAAGATTTCTCTTTTTGTTGACTCAACAATACATTCATGACTACATGAAGAAGCGACAAGTATACAGATGTTATTAGGGGTCAGAAGGTAATTAGTTAATATTATTTCTTTTATAGCCCTTCAGCTAATATGATTCCACACAATGCTATGGATCATTTGGCTCTAGAGGAATAATCTTTACTCTTGAGAAATTTCAATTTTAGTTAAGTCTATAGATTAAGAAAAATGTATGTCCAGGTTTGACTTCTACAAGGTAAATGTGTTTGGACTTTTTCAGATAGAAGTCCCCATTGGGAACAGTGAAATTTCAAATAGTATATACGAAAGGCTAGATGAAGTCTATAGTTTAAGAAAACATATTGGCTAAATTATAAATATATTTTTCTTTACCCTTCACAAAATTTATTATGCCACATCATAAACCTCATATCTAAAATCCTGTAGATACTTTCTAAATATGTGGCATTATAAGCAGTATCTTTTGGCACCTGCCTCTAATTCCAGCATTTTTGGAGGCTGAGGCAGGAGGATCACATGTTCAAAGCCAGACTTAGCAATTGGGCTCTAAGTAAAATTTTTAAAAGGGCTGGGAATGTTTCTCAGTAGTTAAGCTCCCCTGGGTTCAATCTGTAAGGGTCCAGCGAAATGTCGGAGGAAGAGACCACAAGAGACTGTCTTATGCAACAGCAGAAGGAAGGGTTTATTTGGAGACCAGCATGCTAGGGCTCTCTCTATATAAAAGAGAGATAGAGCTCTGAGAACAGCTTAAGCAGAGTTTATATACTTTTCTTGGAGAGAGCAGGGAGGGAAGTTACATTTTGTAGTTTGGCAGTTGCGGACAGCTCATTCTGGGAATAAGATTAACAAACAGTTCACAGTTGGGGACAGCACATTCTGGAAACAAGATTAGCAAACAGTTATTAAGATTTCAACAATGTTTTGTTAAGCATATCAAAAAATGGTGTGACAAGTACCTATTTTATTAACCTTTCAAATCCCTTTTACCAAAAAGAAACAAAGAAAATTTGTCTTTACTAAGAATCTATTGTTCAATGCAGGATCCTGAGGTTTTTACATGTTTTCTGCTAAGAATCTTGTAGTTTAAATTCTCATATTTACACTTTTCTTCATTTAAAATTAATTGTGAAAAGTGTGAAATAGTGTTTGAGATTGTGTTCCATGTTTTATATGGATTATTGTTCCAGATGATTTGAAAACATTTTTCCTGTAATGTCTTGGCATTCTTCTTGAAAAATAATTGACCATAAATATAAGGATCTATTTCTAAATTGTATTCTTATTTCTTTTTGCAGTAATGAATTTGAATCTAGGAACACTCTACCCTGAGATATATGCCAAGTTCATTTTTTTTTTTTTGGTTTTGAGACAATATTTTGATATGTTATCAATGGTGACCTAAAATTGTCAATTATCCTTCCTCAGTCCCCTGAGTTGCTGGTACTATAGGAATCCACAACCATGCCTGGCAATATTATTCCATTTAATCATTTTGTAAGCATGACTCAGTACTGATTACAGTAACATTTTAAAAATAGCTTTGTGAAAATGTACTATATATACATAATAAAGGGTCTCTGCTTAGTATTTTAACACATATGCCATATCCACTGATGAAATCTCTTTCTCATTTTTCACTTCCACTCTTTAACCTTTAAAAATCACCAACCTAAGTTCAGGTTTAGCCTCCCCCACATGCGGGACAGCATGCAGTGTTTGTATTTCTGTGTCTGGTTTTATTTCATTTTACCACACTATCCTCCAATTTCACCCAATTGTTGCAGGTGGCAGCATTTGACTTTTATGGATGTATGCCTAGATATATGCCATATTTTCTTTATCCATCTGTCCCAGAATTCCTAGGCGATTCCATATCATTTTAACTGGGAAGTGCCTCAATAAAGATGGGCATCCAGTTATCAGATGAGTGTTTTATTGTTTTCATTACAAACCCCCAAGTGGGATACCTGAATCACAAGGTAATTCTATTTTAGTATTATTTAGTTGAGATACTGAAGACTTAACCAAAGCCTCATGTGCTTGGCAAACATTTGACCATTAGACTACATGACAGTGCCTTATTTATTATTATTATTATTATTATTATTATTAATTTATTTTGAGAGAGCATTACATTAAGTTTCTTTAACCTCACAACACATTCAGGATCCTCCTACTGTAGTGTCCCAAATTGCCTACTTTACAGGCATTTATCACCATTTCTGGCTTCCAGCATATTTCTTTTTTATTGGAGACAGAGTTTTGCCCTCTTTGACCTTGAACTTGCACAAGTTGGCCTTAAACTTGTAATCCTCTCCTTTAGCTTCTTAAATATATAGGATTAGTTGTGTGCCACGATCCCAGCTATTGTTAGTTTTCTGAGTAATATGCATAGTTTTTTATATCAGCTACCCAATTTACTTGCACACACCCATGCATAAGTGTTGATTTTTCTCCACATCAACATCAGTGGTTGTCACATTTCTAAGTTATCCATTTTGACTGGGATGTGATTATACCTCATGTATTTTTTTTTCTTGTGGTGCTGGGACTGAATTCAGGGCCTTGTGCATGCAAGGTAAGCACTCTACCAAGGAGCTATTTCCCCAGTCTTCCACATTGTATTTTTGATTTGCATTTTCCTGAAGGCTTATTATATTGAGCATTTTTCTATATGTTTACTGGAACTTTTTGTTTCTTCTTTTGAAAACTGTCTACTTTATTTGCCTACTTTTAAAAGGCATTACTTAGTTTTTGATTGTTTGTTTAGTTTTATTATTTTTGTGTTCTTTATGTATTCTAAATATGAAGCTTATATCAAATGCATACTGGGCAAAGAGTTTCTCCCATTTTATAGAGTTTCCACTTTTTTCTTTGCTATAAATCATGTTTTTAGTTTAATGCCATTTTTATTTTATTTATTCATTTTTTGATTTTGAAATTATTTCCAAAACATTTGTTGTCTTTACCAGAGCTTAAATTGCTTTCTCTTGTTTATTTTGTAGTTTTACAGTCAGGTCTTTTACCCTTTTTGAATTAATTTTGAACAGGGTGAGGAATCAGGATCCTCTTTCTTTAGAACTAAAACTTTATACTGAGCTTTAAAATTGGGGAGTCTTCCAATTTTGTTCTTTATATTTATCTTGAAGAAAACCTATAGTTTATATTTGAGGTTGACTGAACTTCTGTGTTCACTTTAGGCTTACCATTCCATATTTTTCAAAAATGACATGTGGGAATTTTGGTAAGGTATACATTGGTATGTAAATCAACTTGCATTTTACTACTTCAGCAACATTAAATCTTATGAATAAATAGTGGATGCCTACTTAGTCTTTTAAACATTTTGTATAGTATTTTTTGCTTACAAGACATATTTGTAATTTTTTTGCTATGAATTTAATGTTTGATACTACCATAAATGGAAATTTTAATAATTTTGCTTTGAATATTTATTGTTCAGCTTCAAAAATTATTTTGATTGATTGGGGCAATATGCTGCATAAAGGCTGAAATTTTTTATTTAAATAGTTCTTTGGTAGAGACATTAGAATTTAATTCACATAAAGCCATATATCTGCTTTTAGTTTGATTGTTTCACTTCACATTTCTAATAGGATTTTTGTTGTGGTTGTTTGGTACCATATTGAACTCAGGGGCCCTTGACCACAGAGCAAGATCGCCAGCCCTATTTTGTGTTTAATTTACAGACAGGATCTCCCTGAGTTGCTCAGTGCCTTGCTTTCCTGAGGCTGGCTTTGAACTCATGATCCTCCTGCCTCAGCCTTTTAAGTCACTGGGATACAGGCATGCGCCAACAATGCTCAGCTCTGATACGGATGTTTTTATTGTGTTTTTTACTGATTCAATCTCTTATTAAGTCTTTTTAGACTTTCTATGTCTAAGTCAGTTTTGATGGAAGTTTTATAGGAATTTGTTCACATTTAGTTGTTCATAATATGCCCTTAAAATTCTCTAAATTTTTTTGTGCAGTTTGCTTTGATGGTCTCACTTTTACTTTTCATATTTATGAACTTGAGTACTCTCTCTCTCTCTCTCTCTCCTTTCTTGGTTAATTGAACAATCAATTTTCTAAATCCTTTGAATAATGAAGATGTTTTCTTAATTCTTTCTTTTGTATATTTCTTTTATTCTTGCTCTATTCTTTATCAAAATTCATTCCCAGTGCAATTTGATTACAGTTTACTTTTCTTTGTCTAGTTGCTGCATAGTTAGGTTTTGGTTTGGGCGGTTTTTCTTTTATAATGTAGGCTTTTGTGGTTATGAATTTTCTCCTGAGGGCTACGTTAGCTGCACCTCATAAATTCAGGCATGTTTGCTTTCATTTTTTTCCACCTAAACTATTTTTTATTTTTTTCTTCCTAAAGAGTACACTGTCTAATTGCTACATGTTTGCAAATTTTTAAATTTTGTGTTTTTTAACTTAATTTCATTGTAGTTACGAAAGATCATTGTCCTGATTTCAGTGCTTTTAAATTTATTGATATTTTTTTGGCTTTAAATTGGCAAGTCCTGTACAATGTTTTCTACACAGTGGAGAAAAATATGTATTCTACTCTTTGGGGCAGAATATTTTGTATAGTTTTGTAGACCTAGTGTAGTTATATTGTTGTTCAAGTCAGTTTGTTTTACATGGATTTTTGCTAGTCATTTCATTCTTTCTTGAAAATGGGATATCACAAATTACCCACCACTTTTTGTAGATTTTTTTCCCTTTAATCCTGATAGTTTTCACTTCACATATTTTGGAACACTGTTTTTAGACATATATACATTTATAACTTAGTTTGTGAGATTGCCCACTTTATTGATATATATTATATATCTTAATTTTTATCACAAATATGCATATATTTAATATATAATCTATGTAATTACAAGTATATATCATATTCTTGCCTCTATCTAACAATTTCTGTTACAGATGATTTTGTCTCACATGTGCAGAGCCCTCCAGCTGTTTTCTTTTTGTTTTTATTTGTTAGCTTGTTTTTTTCTTGTACTGGTGGTTTTACCCAGGAGCACTTTACAACTGAGACCTGTCCCCAGCCATTTTTATATTTTATTTTGAGGTAGGGCCCAAATAAGTTGCAGGGAGTCATCCGTAAATTACTTGGGTCTTGTCTCATTATGGGGCCATGGAGATTTAGGTTTTACCTTGGGAAATATCAGCAGCACCCCCAAGCACAATAGATTGCCCAAGGCACATGGCATCTAAAAGTTTCTAGGTGATATTCATTGGGTGTGACCAAGTTTAAAATTAGCCACTGCATATTTCAGTCCTCTGTTTCAGATTGCCCAGGGAGATCCTTCTGTACTTTCTTATCAACTTATGGCAGAAAAAAGGATTAACATACCAAAGGTTGAGTCTGCCATGGAGACTGCACAGCTTACTAGAATTAATCCACAAGAGCCTGTATATTGTCTAACATTTCCCAATGTTCATACTCCTACAGGAGCAATATGGCAATAATTGGGAATTATTGAGTGGCCTTGCCTACCTCATTCTCCTCAAAAGTCATCAACTCATTTCCATGGCTTTATTACTCAGTAATTAAAGGAATGAAATGTGTTTTTCAGATAGTTGGGTCATAGCCTAATATTATTGTTGTTCCTTTTTCTACTCAAGAGCATGATTGGCTTTGGCAGTCTTCTAATAATTGCAGATAGCTTTTGCTAATTTCCTTGGTCAAATGGAAAGCCATTACCTTCATGATAAAATTATTTAGTTTGCTCTTGTGACTACATTTATTTTCCCCAAAATTGTATGTGCTTAACCAATAGTTGGAGCACTAACAATATTTTCTGATGGATCAATTTCAGGAAATGTACGTTTCTATAGCCATGATCATACAGAGATAATACAGACATCTTATACTTCTGCAAAATGAGCAGAACTTAAAGCTCTCATTTGTACTTTAATTCATTTTTCAAATGAGCCAATCAATCAATGTTTATTCAGATATTTTACATGCTGTTTGTGTTACAAAAATATTGAAACATCAACTAATGGGAACACATCATTGCAATAGTTATTTAATTTGTTTCAGACCTTACAAAAGACAATTCAAATGTGTCACTATCCATGTTTCATTAGCCATATAAGTAGAGCACATTCTCATCTTCCAAGTCCTTTAGCATCAGGTAATGATACGATTGATTAACGTGTTGCTGTTTGTGAATAAATATCTTTATATGATTGTGCACAAGCCTCACATTCTTTACATCATCAGAATGCTTCTTCTTTATATAAAAAACCTTAATATTCCTGGGAAATAACTTGTCAAATTGTTCATCAAATCTCACAATGTTTTAAACAATTTATCTTTACCAACTGGGGTTAATCCCATGGTTTATTATTAAATCAGTTATGGCAAATGAATGTAACTCACATCCCTCAATTTGGCAAACAGTGTTAAGTTCATGTTATTGTTGATACTTACTCTAAATTTATTTTGCCACTGCCTGTGTATAAGAAAATACTCAGCATGTTATTTCTCACTGTCTAGCTATTTTTGTAGCATTAGAATGTCTTTTACAGATTGAAATTGATAATACACTAGCTTATACCAA
This sequence comes from Ictidomys tridecemlineatus, assembly GCF_052094955.1. NCBI lineage: Eukaryota > Metazoa > Chordata > Mammalia > Rodentia > Sciuridae > Ictidomys > Ictidomys tridecemlineatus. The sequence continues at coordinate 20,318,682 of NC_135492.1, read as the reverse complement.
TTTTTCTTTTTAGCAGTTTTGCCATCAATTTTGTATTGATCATAAAACAGATATTCCATAGGAGCATCAAGGTCAAGCCATTGTAGAATAAACTCATTTATCTATTAAGCTACAATTATTAAAAAAGTGGGGGATAAGACCCCAGAAAATAACTTTAATCATGTTTTGTTTTAATTTTTTTTATTGTGACTCTGAAAGTCACACTGCAGCTGAAAAACACATTTTTTTCCACTGCAGCAGGTCCTTTGAGCCATGTTTGGTAGAAGAATTTACAAACATAACAACAGAAAGGATAAGATTCAGTGATAATGTGGGGTAAAAGTCATGCTTGTGTTTTCCCAGAAAGTGCCTCTCATTCTATTGGGGTACCTGAATGTGCTATCAGACATGGAGGACCCAGAACCAAGGTTCAAATGACTGAAGATTGATCCAGAGATGTCAGCCCTTGTGGAAGGCCAACCTTACAGGTGACTAAGTTACACTCCCCAGCTGGGTGCTGAGGCGCTCAGTCACAGAAATGGGTGTGTCTTGCTATAGCCTTAGGGGTGAAGCTATGCTCACCTGTTCTTTTGTAATATAACCCCTTGCCCTGTTTAGGATAGAATTTTCCATGGAAGTGCCTTGTGTGTGTCCCCTCCTCTTACTCTGCCCTTGGGTGTGGCCTACCCAGGTGTCGGACAACCTGCTGACAGTGGACATCATGAAGATAGACTCAGCCCATAAAATATGACCCCTTGTCTCATTTGAATAGCTTCTCCTCAATAAAAGGGGTCAGTGTGTGCTCTCTCTCTCTCTCTCTTTCTGCGGACTCTTAAGGTCAGAGAAGCTGTCACAGCAACCCCCCCAAAAAAGTATTTGTTTTTCTTGTGTTGTTATTTCATGCAGCCCAGTTAGCCCAGTTTAACTAAAGTGACCCCTGAGCCTTTTAGTCGCGAGAACAGAAACCTGGCAATTGGTGCCCAACGTGGGCGAAAGGTCTGTGTCTTTAAGCCCCTGGGACAAAAGGGACAAATGCTGGCTCCTAAGCGGACTCCAATTTAAATATTAAAGAAAGTGAAGTTGAAAGTTGTCTCCAGAAGTTAAGCATGCTTAGGATTGCAGAGTATTGTGGGTAGAATTGTAGAAAGTAAGTGAATTAGAGAAAAAGTACATCTGTGACGTTAAAATTTTTAATATTGGGGTATAATTGTAGAGACTCTAAATAAATATAGTTATTAAGATGATTGATGGGGTATGTTGTTGAGTTGTGTTCTCTCCATGGAAAGCACGCTTTTGTGGATTTTTTAAAATGTTTTTTTAAAATTTTTGTTTATTGTTTTTTTCAAAACATTACAAATCTCTTGACATATTTAAAATTGTTTTTATAAATCTGTATAAAAGATTTTTGGGGGGCTAGAATTGTTGCTCAGCAGTAGAGTGCTTGCTTAGCATGGGTGGAACCTGAGTTCTATCCTCAGCATTGCATAAAAAAAAAAGCCTAAAAAAAAAGAGAGATTTTTTTGGCCTTTAAGTTCTAGAAGTTTGCGCTAGAAGAGTGAGATAAAGGGAGAGAAAATGTGATGTTTATCTGGAGAGAAATAAGTTTCAATTTTCTATTGTTTTCGTCAATACTTAGAATGTATGAATGGACCTTTTTACTACTTGATTGTCCTATGAATCAGAATGGCTGTAACTCAGCTGCTGGGGACAAGAAACTTTTGCTGTTGCTGCTCCCTGCTTGCTATGGGGTCCTAGCCCCTGCAGCCATCAGTGCTTTTAACCCTTGAATTACTTGACCTAAATGCCAAACACAGACTAACTTAAGATCTGATGGTAATGCTAGCATAAAAAACCTTTGGAGCACCCACATGCCACAGAAAAAAGTGCAGAATGTACAGGAGCTGCAACCGCAGGTGGAAGAGACAGAACAAGCTGCTACTGCAGTGAGATTGTGGCCAGGTGGGGGGAAATGCAGACAAAATCAAATAAAATGCAATCAGCTAGGAAAACTTGGGGAACTTTTGCTCTAACAATGGGCAGTGGACTCCATGTTTTTTGCATCACCATGGTAACCAGGGGGTGCCTGGCCAGAAGTGCAGGCTTCCTGGTCCCACCTCCCATACTTTTGCAGGCTTCTGATTTGTTCTTTCACAGTCACTCAGACAGGACTTCTAGTTTCGCCTTCCAATGACTAACCTGTATTACTGTGTTTCAGATTTCTATCGAGCTGTTCAGAGTCTATTTTTAAGAATGCCTACCTGTAAATGTTAACAAAAGATATCTTTTTCAGACAAAATTTAATTCCACAGGTTTCTATGTTGCAGCCCTAAATTTAAGTTAGTTCTGAGTTAAATAACCTGACTTTTCTCTATAGTTGTGTTACTAAATAATGTTCTATTGATGAGAGATATCAAACATGCTTCTTTATATTTTACTTTTAATTTTGGAGGTTATGAGGATGCATTTGCTCGAAACAGGAATAAAGCCAGCAAAGTTTCTGTGATGACCAAAAAATCCTTATTGTCATTCTAACTGTAAAAATAAATATGTATACTCAAGGATTTATTACAGTTACATCAAGTGATGTCACATAGAAGAGTGCACTCCTAGTTAAGAATAAATTAAAATGGATCCAAATGTTTTAAGACCACGTGGTTACATAAAGTTAATATAATTATAAGTTATGTTCTTATTCTTAATATATATTTTTTTAGATATTTAGATAACCTATATTTGTTAATTGTTGAGATCCACAGCCAAAGGGGCCCCAGCAAACTTCCAGCTGCCAGCTGATGATTGGCTCAAAGCGGCCCCAGCAACATCTAGCTGATTGGCTCCTCTGCGGTGATGTTCATTGGGCTGTTTCCCTGCCCTTCAGACTGCCAGCTGATGATTGGCTCACAGTGGCCCCAGCAACATCCAGTTGATTGGCTCCTCCACGGAGCTGCTCATTGGGGGATTTCTTTGGCTCCACCCACGCAACCCAGCCAATCGGCCTCAAGAGCAGGAAAATTGTGGGAGGTGGAGAGGCTGGTGTGGGGGTGAGAGGCTTGTGGGAAGCCAGTGGTGGCAGTTGGGCTCTGAGGGTTTTTTCCTGAGAAGCGGTTTTGTTTGGTGTTTGTAGTTTTAAAAATAAAGTTAGTTTCTTTTGACAAATGGCTCCTGAATTGTGCCCAGCCAGACTGCGGCAGTTAATCTATAAAATAATTAGCACATGCCTAATTGATTAGTTAATATATATTTGCCTAACTGTTTTTCTTCAACAGAAAACCCATAATTTATGCTTTATATTTACATTTATCAGATACTCTCCCTTTTCAGTTACAGATATTTGAGATAAATGTGTTTACTATAAATTTGTTTTTAAGTGAAAATACAATCTTCAAGTGGTTTCTAATTCTCAAAGTTACTGTTCAAACTCATAAGATGATAAATAATTATGTCTACGAAATATCTAAGGATTTTAATTATATTTTCATTGATATTTCTTATCAAAGTAAAATAATTTGTTTATAGATCCTAAGGTTTTCAGAAATTTTTCCAAAGTATAGCCAAAAAAAGAATTTCTAAAAGAAAAAGATGCTTCAACAAAGACAAAGCACACATGGATCCTAAAAAGAAGAAAGAAATCATCTTTAGGTAAAACAAGGTTTTTATATTCATTTTCCTAAGTAAAAAAAAATTTTATATTGTTATCTAAACAGATGATGTAAAAAGTTAGAACAATTTAAAAAGAGATCTATATATACTAAACTGACTATAATTAATTTAAGGGTATTTAAGGTTATTTTCCTAATTTAATTATACTAATATGAGCTAAGATTTTGTCCATATTTTGACATGATAAACTACCTATTAAAAAGTAAGTTTATTTCTTTAAAGTAAGATCCTTATTGCCTAATAGTTCTTACTGTTTAAGACAAAGATTAGTTTTGGTAAATAAATTCACATTGTTGATTAAACATTAAGTATATTGAACTACTAACTTAAATCCTGATTTTAACAATTGTCCTTAGAGACTAAAATTGATTGATTCTAAGACACTGAGATACTAATTTTTACATATTTTGTTTGTTAGATAATTATAAAATTTAAAAAAGTTTTATTAAGACTAATGTTCTCCAAATTAAAGTTATATATTAATTTTAAACAATAACGGTTACAAACTTGAAAAAAAATTATTGATATTATATAAGTTATCTAACTAGATCTTTTGTCCATAAAAAATACAGTAAGATTTATATACTGCTTCCTACACAGAAAATAACCTTCATCATATTTTTTAAAGGCAATTAAGAGATACCTATTTAAAGGATAATATTCTAAAATATAGAGATTTTGAAACCTTCTCTCAAAAAGATTGAGGATTCTTTCTAAATTGTTAGGATGGATCGACTAGTCTATATTAAAAATTTTAATAATCAATAAAAGGTAAATCTATTCTTAGTCATTTAAATACTTGTACTATTATCTATAACTTAAACTAATAATACTATGACTTTTGCCAAGCCTTTACTCAATTTTATTAAATAAAAAAAAGGGGGGATACAGGATCCCAGAGAGACACTAGATTTTACAAATACCTTAAAAGTTTTTTCTTAAATTGTATTATTGAGAGTCTTAGTGTTACTGAACATGATTCAGTAAATTTAATCAGATATCAAAGGAGAGTTTAAACCAGTTATCATTATAATAAGTGAGAAACCTGGCCCAGGAAGGTCAATTTCCAGCTACAAAGTTTATAGCCATGCAGCTTCACGAGCTTGTCAGGTAAATAAAAATGATGAAAAGACTTGTATGGACCCATTTTCCAGGTTCACCTTTAAAGTGTCTTGCAGTGTGGACTGGAAAGTCCACCCATGAAACTAAATTAATTGCCTGACTGTAATGGTCAGTTATACCTATATATTGATTCTATGGTAAACAGACTGTCTGGAAGTATCTTTTGAGAAAAAGAAAGTGTTGAAATAACGGATTGTTCTGCATCCGTGTGGATAACAGCTATGGACCAGATGTGAGTAACACCAATTAAGGGCCAGTTCTGTATGAGGGATCTACTCTTCGTCTGTCTCTCTCAGCTTTGTGACTATATTATTGTTTGTCTTTCTATGGCCTGTGTCCTTCGTTCCTGAATTCATCCCCACCATCCCGGTGCTGTGAGCTGGGCCCTCCATGGAGAAGTAACCTGAGTTCGCTGATCCTAGGGTAAATGCTGGCATGGAGGCCACGGGGGCATTATCTATCAAGGAGACATAGAGCCCTCTTGGGGACGATGCCATGAACACTCCACATCACCCTGTTTGGCCCCAGAGAATGGCTGGTTAGCCAATGACAGGTAAGATTCCTCAAGGGAGAGACAACCAAAGACAGGCACAGTCGCAGAGAGGCCATCAGGAGAAAATTTGGGGGCCAGCAAAGGTGAGGCAAAGAACCTCACACCCCCGAGGTGCAAAGGCCTAATTCTTCTTCCCTTCTGAGAGAGGTCTCTTGCCCCATGGTTGCTTTGCTCCCCACATCCAGCTCAGATCAGAACCCTAGTGACAGAGACCTAGTCAACAGTGACTGCCTGCTCACCACAGCAGGAGACAAATGCAGCTACAGTAATAGGCCATGACTGGATGCTTTTCTCTTTCTTGGTTCTCATTTTTTTTCTATGCCTTTTCTTTTCCTTTTTTTTTCCTCATCAGGGTTCTCCTTTGACAATAAATTTAATAGAAGAGGGGAAAATGTTAGAATAGCCTTCAGTTGCAACTAACAGCTATGAGCACATAGAGTTTCCTCACAGTATGGTTACACTAGACAGAAGATGATTGGCTTATGGATATCATCTTGCTTATGTAGATTGACAGGCACGCCCCACTCAAACCCTATAATAGTTGTGTATATTGCAAAAAGAAACTGAGCTACTGGACATTGACTTGAGGTTTGTCACCAGCCAGTTATCACCAGTTCTTGGGACTGAGGTAGCCAAATAGCAGAGCAACAAATTGAGCACACCAGTGAGAGAAACTTATGCTAGACAGCAGATAAAAAACTCAAGCCAGCCAATTTTGCTGGACTTTAGTGACCAAGACTACATTTACCTTTATGGACAATTGTTGGAAAGATTATTAAAATAAAATTTTTCAAGGGTATTTTATTACTGACAGAACTAATTAACTCCTTATATATGAGAGTGAAGAGAAAAAATAATAAATATCCTGTAGCCTAAAAGAATACAACTTACTGCCTCATTAAATATTGCCAGCTAATATTTATGAAGTATAATATGCTGAAGTTAATATTCAGGCTTTGAAAAAGGTGTATGTTTATTAACCAGACCTAGCCAAACTGCTGGTCTCATAATCCCTAAAGTAACTACTTTAAATATTATTTCTTGCTTATTCAATTTCGGCCTTTGTGGCTATGTCTTAAAACTTACAATGTATGGATTTTCTTAATGTTTGACTTAAATTGCATCCAACTTCTTTCATGGTCAGATAAGTGCTAATGGAAGGATGAGAACTAAGTAATGATGTTCTAAAAGACAATGTAATGTCCTTTGCCCTATGGTTTATGGAGAGGCCTAAATGTCATGGCAATAAAAATGTGTGTTATTATGGCCAAAAACAATGTGTCCCAATAAAATTGGGAAAAGATTAAAAATCTTCTGATGAGTGTTTGGCAAGGTAATAATAATCCAGATTATTATGTTGACTGTTATGAAGATAATATGTTTTCTACTAATTCTTTTTGTGTTTCAATAGCAGATTGTGATGACCTTGGACCAAGAGCCAAGTGACTGAAAGAAAATTTCCTAGTTACATTCCTTTTTTTATATTAGGAAAGGGGGAATATGTGGGAGGCCAACCTTATGGGTGACTGAGTTACACTCCCCAGCTGGGTGCTGAGGCACTCAGTCACAGAAATGGGTGTGTCTTCCAGGGTTGTGCCTTGTGTGTGTCCCCTCCTCTTACTGTGCCCTTGGGTGTGGCCTACCCAGGTGTCAGTCAACCTGCTGACAGTGGACATCATGAAGATAGACTCAGCCCCCTGAACCCTGACCCCTTGCCTCATTTGAATAGCTTCTCCTCAATAAAAGTGGTCAGCGCATGCTCTCTCTCTCTCTCTTTCTGCGGTCCTTTAAGGTCAGAGGAGCCGTCACAGCAACCCCAAAGAAAATGGTATTTGTGTCTTTTGTGTGGTTATTTCATGCAGCCCAGTTAGCCCAGTTTAACTGAAGTGACCCCTGAGCCTTTTAGTCACGAGAACAGAAACCCGGCACTCACCCATTGTTGGTGGGACTGCAGATTGGTACAACCACTCTGGAAAGCAGTATGGAGATTCCTTAGAAAACTTGAAATGGAAGCACCATTTGACCCAGCTATGCCACTTCTCGATTTATATTCAAAGGACTTAAAGATCAGCACACTACAGTGACTCAGCCACAAAGATATTTCTAGCAACTCAATTCACAATAGCTCAACTATGCAATCAGCCTAGTTGTCTCCCCCCACAAACATACACACACACGAAGATTGAGGAGGGAAAAAATAAAAGCCTATTGGATTAGATAAAGGGAAATTATGGGAAGGGAGGGGAGTGGTATAGGAAAGAGAGTAAACTGAATGGAACACATTTTTATGTTCATATGTAACTACAGACCAGGGTAACTCCACATCATGTACAACTAAAAGACTAGGATCCTAATCAGAATAAGTTACACTCCATGTATGTGTAATGTTTCCAAATATACTCTAGTGTCATGGAACACAGAAATGCAAATACTGAAATTACTCAAATTATCAGGACAAAAAAACAAGAGGGAATTTTGGGGATCTTGAGAGAGGAAAGATGTCTTAGAATCATACTGAAGATTCAATCAGAAACCACTTTTAAAAATTTTTTATTTTTAATTTTATTTTCTTGGTATGGAGGATTGAACCTATGGGCACTTAACCACTGATCCACATTCCCAGCTCTTCTTTATATTTTATTTAGAGACAAGATCTCACTGAGTTGCTTCAGGCCTCACTAAGTTGCCAAGGCTGGTTTGAAACTCGCCGTCCTCCTGTGCCAGCCTCCTGAGCTGCTGGGATGACAGGCATGAACCACTACACCAGCAAGAACAGAAAATTTGATAAAGAGTACCTCATCAAATTGATAAGAATTTTCTCTTCAAACACCATAAAGAATGTGAAAACAGTCTCTAGACTGGAGCATTCCAAAATCTATGCATACATCAATATAACATGATTTTACTAATGAATGTTTTCCAAAGGTTATTGATATGTCCTGTGCAAATACCCCCATCTCTGAAATCTGGGGGATCTTAGAGTGTGTCTCCACTTGCTGCTCAGGTGACACAATCTGAGGCTAACAGGGACCCTAAGAACTCTGCAGCTGCGTGTTCCTGCAAGAGCCCGGCAGGGGGCGCCCTTCCCACACACTCTACCCTTCTCCTGCAGGATTTTTTTAATTGGAGGAGGAATGATGGGGTCTGACTCTCATTCATGCTTTTCCTTCAAGTAAGGATACAGAACAACTCCAAAGCTGAAACCAAGCCTCTTGTGGACAAGACATCAGGAAGCTAGACTCAGCCCTCTGAAACCTGACCCCTGGCCTCATTTGAATGGCTTCTTCTCAATAAAAGGGTTCAGCCTGTGTGTGTGTGTGTGTGTGTGTGTGTGTGTGTGTTTGTGTGTGTGTGTGTGTGTATTTTCTGAACCTCCTACCGGATCAGATGACTGTAACTCGGGGATGCATTTGCTTATCGCAGAAACAAAGCCATCCATGTTCCTGAAATGACCCCCAAAATTCTTCTTCTTGTTCCTGACTATATAATTACAAGAAATAAATAAATGTATACACAAGGATCATCAGCTACATCATGTGATGTCACATGCAAGCGTGCACTCCTAGTTAAAAACAAATTGAAATGAATCCAAAATATCTTAAGAACCACGTGGTTACATAAAGTTCATCAATTCTACTGTGTTAATTATAGGTTATGCCCTTATCTACAGAAATATCCAAGCACTTTAACTATATTTTCATTGATATCTCTTTTCTTTTTTTAAAAAAAATATATTTTTTAAGTTGTTGATGAGCCTTTACTTCTTTTTATTTATTTGTATGCAATGCCAAGAATTGAACCCAGTGCCTCATGCATGCCTGGCAAGCATGCTACCACTGAACCCCAACCCCAGCCCTCATTGATGTTTCTTTTTTATCAAGGTACAAAAGTAATTATCTTTCAAAAATTATTTTCATAAATCATTTCAAAGTGTAACCAGGAAAAATTCTAAAAGGAATTTCAACAGAGGAGAAGCACACACTGGAGGTCCTAAGAAAAAAGAAATCATCTTTGGGTAAACCAAGATCTTTAAATTCTAGATTTTTATGATAAAAATATTTTTCTAAATAGAAATATATTTATATTATTAATTAGACAGATAATATAAAAATGTAAAAATAAAGATTTGTATATACTGGACTGACTAAAAGTTTTAACTGATTAATTCAAGGATATTTCAGGCTATTTCCCTGATTTTACTCTATATGCTGATACTGAGCTAATATTTTTTTTTTCATATTTTGACATGATAAAGACCTATTAAAATATTAAGTTTAATTCTGTTAAGCAAGGTCTTTATTGCCTAATGATTCTTATTGTTTAAGGCAAGGATTAATTTGGGTGAATAAATTTACATCCTTGATTAAACACTAAATACATTAAACTGCTGACTTAGATTCTAATTTTTACAATTCTCCTTGGAGACTAAGTTTGATTGATTCAAAGACTGTCCATTCTTGCATATTTTGTTTGTTGAATCATCTTGAGTTCTGGGAATTTTATTAGGACTGAGCTTCTCCAAATTAAAGTTGTACATTAGTTTTGAGTAATAAAAGTTGTAAACCTTGTTGAAAATTCATGGACATGATAGAAGTTCTCTGATTGGACCTATTATCCACAAAATTTGGTAGGATTTATATAATGCTTAGTGACATATTTTAAAAGACCATCGAGAGAAACCTATTTAAAGGATAATATTCTGAGCCATAAAGATATGTTGAGACCTTCTCTCAGAAAGAGATTGAGGATTCCTTTTAAATTTGTTAGGATGGATCAACTAGTATTTATATTGGGAAATTACAATAATCAATTCAAGGTAAATCTGATCATTTAAATACTTGTACTACTATCCATAACTTAAACTGATGATACCATGGATTATGCCAAGTCTTGACTTAATTTTATTAAATAAAGAAAAGAGAGAACACAGGATCACAGAGGCACACACTAGATTTTACAAAATATTTAATTTTTTTCTTAATTGTAATATTGAGAATCTCAGGGGATATAGCTCAGTTGTTAGGGTGCTTTGCTAACATGTACAAGGCCCTGGGTTCAATCCCCAGCACCATCAAAAAAAAAAATTGAGACTGCTCTTGAATTTACAGAATCATGTTGACTGCTGCTGAATATGATTCAGTAAATTAAATCAGATTTGAAAAGATAGAATTTAAACTTATCATCATGAAAATGACTGAAAAACCTGACACAGGAAGGTAAATCTTCCAACTGCAGAGTTTACAACCACGCAGCTTCATGAACTTCTCAGGTAGGTAAAAATCATGAAGAGACTTCTATGGACCCATTCCTCAGATATATTTTTTAAATTTGCTTTATACTTGTAGATGGAAACAATACCTTTATTTTGTTTATGTTCTCATGTGGTGCTGATGATCAAACCCAGGGCCTTGCAAGTGCTAGGTGAGCACTCCACCACCGAGCCACCACCTTAGCCTTCAGATCCATTTTTAATGTACATTGTAATGTGGACTGGAAAGTCCACCCATGAAACTAGATTAATCTTACAGACTGTAGTGGTCAGTTATCTGTTGATCCTATGGCAAACAGGTTGTCTGGGATTATATTTGAGGAATAGTCACCATATGAGAAACCTAAACCAGACAATCATGCTGCCCTTAGAAATTAGATCTCCTTATCTGGACCATTGTCCGAAGAGAAAGATTGTTGAAACAGAATTTTTCTCTACAGGCCAGTTATTTACACAAGGTATCCACCAATGTAGGGTTACCCTGATCATTCTACAATAGAAACTGGCACCTTTCCTAAGTATTATTCCTGAGTATTCTTGAATATTATGCAAATGTCTAGTCAGGACCACACAAGAGTTCTAGAAATAGTGGATGCATTTAGGCTGGTCTCCTAGAGTGGACAAGAACAATTACAGGAGGATGCCTGTAATCTGGAGGTTTTACTGGTAATACCCTAACCCTCAGTGAGATGGCACCCAAAAGGATGTTAAGATGTTTGTCTTCTGCCTTCAGAATATCTGCCTCACTGACAGACCTAACAGACTCCTTAAATGTGAGAATTAAGAGAAAGGATGATGACTATCCTGTCGCCTGCATGAATACAACTCATCTTAGTTATTGCCATTTGATATTTCAGAGCTACACTCTGCTGAAGTTAAGGTTCAGGTCTGAAACAGGTGCATGCCAGTTAACCAGACCTAGGCCAGCTCCTGGTCTCATATCTTTGAAGTGACCACTGTAAATATTATTCGTTGCTTCTACGATACAGTCTTTATGGCTCTGTTTCAAACTTACAACACAGAGATTCTCTTAACGTTGGACTTAAATTCCTTCCAAGAACTTTCCTAGTCAGATAAATGCTGATGGAAAAACTAGAACTGAGTTAAAATGCTCTAAAAGGCCACTGTGATAAATATTGTGACTGAGCCCTCTGCTCCGTGGTTTGTGGAGAGCCTGAAGCGTCATGCCAAATGACAATGTCTATGTTACCACTGCCAAGTGCAAGGCTTCCCAATAAAATCGAGAAAAGATGAAGAATCTTCTGGTGAGTGTTTGGCAGAATAATAATAATAATAATAATAATAATAATAATAATAACAACAACAACAACAACAACAACAACAACAACCTGGATCTTCCAAGTTGGTTATGTCCTAGAGATAGTATGTTTTCTACTAATGCCTTCTGTGTTTCAATAGTAGATCATGATGACCTTGGACCAAGAATCCAGTGACTGAAAGATACAGTTTCCGAATCACCTTCAAATATTAAGGAAGAGGAAATATGTGGGGAGCCACTCTGAATGATGCCCCCGGTTTCCAGTCCTGAAGCAAGAGGCTCTGACCGATCACTACATCAATCCCTGAAACTATCTCTCTCATTCTTTCTCTTTCTCTCTTTCTGTGAACCCTTAAGGTCAGAGGAGACATCATAGAACCCAAAGAAAAAGATATCAGGCAGCCAGGAGGGAGATCTGGGGCAAAGATGGGACTAGTTTCATTATTACATTTCCTGATCTGGGTCTCAGGTGCGTAGAATTGGACATTGTTTTTATTTATTTATTTTTTCTGATGACCTCTACCTTTGGATAGGATCGCTCAGTCAATTCTCATATAATGTCACTGTTAATGTCGTTAGTTTTATTTCTGCCCTTTTACATTCTATTTTCTTATGTCTTTTTGGAGGAAGGGTGGGGACTGGGGACTGCACGCAGGGGCACTCAACCACTGAGCCCAATCCCCAGCCCTATTTTGTATTTTATTTAGAGAAAGGTTCTCGCCAAATTGCTTAGGACCTTACCATGGCTGAGGCTGGCTTTGAACTCACGGTCCTCCTGCCTCAGCCTCACAAACTTCTGTGACTTGAAGTGTGCCCCGTCATGCCCATGCCCAGAAGGTTTCTGATTTTTTTTTTTATTTAAGAGAGAATGAACTCATTATAGAGCTGGGATCTCCTGAGAAACTGAGGCAGTGACAAGACCCCCTTGAACCCTTGATTTTTGCAATCACATCAGAAAGTTTTCAGACATGTCGCCCTGTAACAGGCATGAACTTCTTGAAGTAGAAGGGGACATTCTCAAGGGCGAGAGTGGGTCCTCTCAGACAGCAGAGGGACCCTGTGCCTCTTCTTCACTCTAGTTTTATTGGAGTTCGTGGGAAGTTTCCAGAGAGTCCTGCCTAGGTGCTCTTTTGGACTTTCGACAGCAGGGTGACATCATACTTTCAAGTCTCGAGGGTCATGGCAACTCTATGTCACCTTGGCCCATGCTGAGCAATTCTAATTGGATTCTTATCCAAAGAATTATCCTTTCTTCCAAAATCTGGTCTGTGGAAAGAGTCACAAAGTCTGTCCCCACATAGTCACTTGGGTTCCTCTTAGGGGCTTTCCTGCCTGCATTTCTCATGCAGATCACAGGCAGTTGGCTGAGGAATGTGACATCTCCTGTCCACTTGGGCCAGGCAGAGTTGCAGGTAAATTGATTTTTGGAAATCATGCATGTGCAGGTCAGCACGGCGGGCCCATTTTACAGGATTATTCTCTTAACCGTCTGTTCCCACCATTCTTGCCTGTGTCCCCTAAAAGACTAAGAGACACAGGTACAGAAAAAGCACAGCTTTTTCTGACAGTGTGACAGGATGGAACATCTGGGCGAGTAGGCAAGTTGCAGTCAGCATTCTATCCTCTAGTTCACAAGGGTCCCCGCTTCCCACCCCAGTTCCTCTTTGGCAAAGTACTATGGGGTGCACCAACTTCCAGATCTTTACCTGGGTTTCCCTGTGTCCAACTGGGCTGTTTAAAGAAGCATCCTGCAGGGAAGAGTAGCACATTCCTGAAATCCCAGTGGATTGGGAGGTTAATGCAGGAAAACTGCAAGTTGGAAGCAGCCTCTGCAGCTTAGGGAGTCCCTAAGCCTCTTAGCCAGACCCTGTGTCAAAGTAAAAAAGAGCTGGAAGTTTGGCTCAGTGGTTAGGCAGCGCGCAGTCAAATCCCTGGTATCAAAACCCCCACATATTTGTATATAAAGCAATACACACTTAGTTGTCCCCAACTCCCTTTGTCCTTTTGTGCCAGGAAAGTCTTCTTGAATTGAGTGCATTTTGGACCTAGACACTTTTGACTTTACCTAAATCAACACTGCTTCTTTCTCTCTTGGTCAGGGTGACCCCTCCCCGACCTCCTGTGGGTCCAGGATGGTTCAGGTGCACGAGATCTTCCACATCCACAGTCTGAGGCTGTACACGTGACTCTCCATTTTGCTCTAATTGCCCTCAGGTTGCCTTTCTTATATCTCAATTGTACATTTAAGGCAAAATACTATATTTTCATAACCAGCCATGTTTGGTATTTTATTTAGAGTCAGGCTCTCATTGAGTTGCTTAGCACCTCATTTTTGCTGATGCTAGATTAGAACTAGAAATCCTCCTGTCTTAGCCTCCTGAACCTCTATGATCACAGGAATAAACAACCATGCTGGGTCTCACCCTCTGATTTGTCAACCTCTTCATTGGATTGATAGTAGCTTGGAGTCACCATCTGGAGTTATTCTCTCAGGCCCATTACAGTTATGCTCACACCCACCTTCTTTGAACCACAATAAAAGGGATGCTCAGTGGCAAAGTGCCCCTGCCCTCAATTCAATCTCTACCATGGGGGACAATAAAGGCACCTGGAATTCAATTCTCAGCCCTGGCAGCTATATGACCACTTTTCCACACATTGTGGGAATACGACTTTTTACACAATTGCCCCCCCTTGGCCATGGGCAATATTGTTCGGTAGAATGAACTTGGGCCAGTGAGCAGGATGTGATAGACTTCACAAATCCCAAATTAAGAGTAGAGAAAAAAAATGTACTTAATTTCCAAGAGGGGGATAGACATGACAGACAGTGTTGGCCTCAAGTGGCAATTTTTTATGGTTTATATGCAGGGTTAAGGGACCCAGCTGAGAAGGGTTTTCGTTTCTTTCTGGTTGGACTATCGGTTCAAACCCAGAATGCTGAGAGTGCTGGGTCAGCTCCTGGGGGTATGTTGCTTCCTATGGCTTGTGGCTTTTCTTGAAAACCTTGACATGGAAAGAATACACTGGAGGGGGACTTCCTCCTGACAAAGTGAGGTCAGTCTTTGCAATACAGTGACATGCGTCCACGGGGCAAGTGAGTGTGAGCTCACAGAGAAGTTATAAGACCACAGATGCCTGAAGCTTAAATTCTACAGATAATACTAAATCCTACATACAATTTCCCCTATCCATACATTCCTCTGATTACCCTTTCTATAAAATCTCAAAGTCCTTGTCAGCATCTGAAGACAGGGTAAGGACAGGGGTTTTTTGTCTTCCTGGTGTAGGTGCACTGGTCAAAGTTTCTTTCCTGCTTTGCATCATAATCGTTTCTGTTTGGTTTTGGGTGAACATCTGAACAGACCTGTGGGGTCACCAGAGTCACATTTCTGCAGAAGACTTCCTAACATTCGAAGTAGAACATCTACACTAAGCACAAAGCACCCATTTTATTTCCACAGCATATTGCTGCCCTAGAGGATTGCCTTCCTTCCTCCCCCACCCTTTCTGCTAGGGAGGGAGCCTTGGGCATCAGAGCCAACCCCAGTTGCTTCCTTTTGTAGGTCAGGAGCCTCCTCAAAGCAACAGAGGGCAGGAGGTCAGGAGAATTACTAAATAGTTTTCAAATTGTTTTCATTTTTTGATATTATATATGGGTCATATAAATGATATCTTTAAAAAGTGTTTCAAAAATTTGGAGACAGTGTCTTTCTAAGTCACTTGAGGTCGCATCAGCTGGGGAAAAAATATATATATATAAATATATATATATATATTAATATATATATATTATTTTTTATAATATATATATATTATAGAAAATATTCTGATTAGATGTACTTAGTGTGAGAAATATATATATATAATATATATAAAATATATTATAGAAAATATCCATTCTATATATAGAATATATTATATAAAATACATATTTTATATATAAAATACATATAATATATAGAGACTATATTATATAAAATACATATTTTTTGTATAAAAATATATAATATATTCTATATATTTTATAAAAAATATATTATATATATTTTATATATACAAAAATATATAAAATATAGATTATATATATAATATAAAATAATATATCGTTCTTTCTTTTTTAAGGTACTGGGGAACAAACCCAGTGGGGCTTGACCCGGTCCTCTGAGCTCCATCCCCACCTTTTCATTTTATTTGTAGACAGGGTCTCACTGTTTGCAGATGCAGACGTGACCTTGGGCTCCTCCAGCCTCAGCCTCCTGGAGAAGCTGTGCTTTGTTTTTGTGTTGAGGTTAAACCCAGGGCCTCGCCATGCTCGGAAAGCACTCTATGGCTGAAGCCTAGCTCAGCGCCACGTGTCACCTCTGTCCCAGAGGCTAAGCCAAGGTTTCCCACCTGGATTCCTTCTCAGCACAGCCAGGAAGCTCCTCCTGAAAAGGGCTGGGGCCAAGAATCTGTCACTCTACCCAATTTCAGCCAGCGATTGGATGCTGTTAGCTGTCAGTCACGATCCAGAGGCGGGCCTGGAGGCCATCCATCCGGGTCGCTTGGTGTAACTGTCCAATCAGTGCGCAAAGGGAGGGAAAGGGCGGGCTGCCGCAAGCTCCCGGGCTTTTCTTCCTCACCAAATGGGCTACTCCTGCTCCAGGCCCCGTGTTCTCTGCTCCAGGGACCCCAGTGACTGGGCTGCCGTGTTCTCGGGGATCTCGGGTGCCCGCAGGTTCCTCCAGAGGACGCCAGGTCACCAGAGAAGCCAAAAATGGTGAGTTCGCTGAATGTAGGCAGTAAGCACCTGCCTTTGGGCCCGGCGGGCGGGCAAGCTGCTGAGTGGCGCCCTGAGTCGCCGCTGTCGGGTGGCCCTGGGTCCTGTCCCCTGGTTCCCTGGGTTTGGAAGGGAGGCTCAGGTCCCAGGTGTCTCTTTTGCTCCCTACCTGTGACCCGCACTCACTTTTCCCAACGTGTAGGAAGCAGGACCAAAAATGCACCTTTCTTCTCTCTGTGGAGCTCCACCTAGTGGACGTCCTCCAAATTGCAGGCGCCACCTGCCCTCTAAAAGGCCACCTTCTCTCCACCTCACAGCTCAGCCAGACATTCCTTCTTCCCACTGGTTTCAAATAGACACCGTCTGCTAATTGTCATTATCGCTTAGTGAAATAGTGGAAAGAATCAATCTTCCTTACCCCCTCCCTTCCCCCCTCCCTTCCCCCCTCTCTTTCTCCCTTCCCTTTGTGTTGGAATCTGGGCTGGCCTCCAATTTGTGATCCTCCTGCTTCAGCCTCCCGCTTAACTGGGGTTACAGGCTTGTGCCAATGTCCCTGGCAAGAACACTTTTGAAAGCATTTGTTTTCTCTTTGTGAATATTATCCTTGAGGAAAAAGAATGATCACTCAACACTTCCTCGTGTTTGGTCAAAATAACTGCTTTAAAGGGAATAAGGGGGTTGTTTATAGATCCCAGGGATATGGAATTCTGGGCTACATCAATACAGTATAACTGCTCCCTTTTCTGAGAGTCCATGATGTAGAGTCACACCAGTCCTGTAGTTAGGTAAGCACACAGGGTAATAATGATGTAGGGACAAAGGAGACAAGGCACTGAAGATAGTTGTAAACAGGTTTATCTGGCTGCAGCCAGTCTCAGAGGGCAATGCTTTTGCTGTAATCAATCCATCCATCCCTTGAAAATTGAGTTCAGGTGGTTTCAAAATTTTATACCCAGTATGTAAGGAGAGGGGGTCAGACGTTCACATTGAAATACAGGGACCCCCAAATAACTCTCAGACCACAGAGTCTCATTCCAGTTAAGCCTTTATTGCTGGCCAGTTGCAGACACTCTGCTCTCGAAAGAATGAGATGGTCGGTGTGGTGCCCCTGCCTTCAGTTGGCTCCATATTTAAGCACAGAAACCACAAAAGTAAAGTTTGGGGGTTCAGTCAACGTAAGTAAGCCTGAAAGTTGTGGTCAGTTAGTCTCCAGTAGGCCCCATAGATCATTCTGTGTTCTTTAGGAATTTTCATGAACAAAAGAATACAAACTGCCCCAGTCATGAGCTTTTTGAGTGTCATGGCTGAGTTCACAAAGTGGAGTCACCATAGTCAAGTTGTCACATCACACACATAAAAGCAGGTTTTTCTTTCTCTGTTCTGGCCAAGTTAACCCTTCAAGGACAGCACCTGAGGAGGGCAGAGCTTCTTCTCCCCTTTCTTTCCTCCCCCACCAGCTGTTACCATGGAGCCCAGTTGGTGACTTATTTGTGAAGCCCAGCTCGAGGCCAGAGGCCTTGTTTGAACATTACTACAAACTATTATTCTGGATACAAGTGTGTAAAAAACTAGTAACGGGGAGTCCAACACCTGGAGTGCTGATTTCTTTCTTTTTTTTTTTTTTTGTTTTAGAGAGAGAGAGAATTTTTTTTTAATATTTATTTTTTGATTCTCGGCAAACACAACATATTTGTTTGTATGTGGTGCTGAGGATCGAACCCGGGCCGCACGCATGGCAGGCGAGCGCACTACCGCTTGAGCCACATCCCCAGCCCAGGAGTGCTGATTTCTTCCAGACTAGCTGCCCAGTAAAGTAGGGCAACACAAAAATAGGAAGTTTATCTACACTGAACTTTTTTGTGGATACTCTTTTATTGATAGTCCTAAAATTAGCCATGGTGCAGATTTCTGGAAAACCCAGTTAATTTTTTTTTTTTTGTGAAAAAATTGGTTGCCACTACAATAATGTCTGATTCCTTTACTGTCCTTTATCCCCAGCTCTTTTCAGTATGATTTTCAGAAAGGATGTGGCTATGGTGCTCAACTCTGGCTGAAAGTTGTGATCCTCCTGCCTCAGCTTCCCAATCTGTTGGGATTAAAGTCATCGACAACCCCAGCTACAAAAAATACATTATTTTAACCCAAATATTAATTATCATACTAAGGAACATGGATTAAAGTTACCCTGAATAATGTGTGTGACCCTCCCTGGAAAAGATTACATCACTTCTTTTTTTCTTGCTTTCTTCTTTATTTTCTTTCTTTCTTTCATTTTTTTTCCTTCTACTTTTTCCTTTTTTAATATACCAGAGATTAAACCCAGGGGCACTTAAACACTGAGCCACATTCCAAGTTTTTTTTGTATTGTATTTTCAGACATAATATCACTAAGTTCCTGATGGTCTCACTAAGTTGCTGAGTCTGGCTTTGAATTTAGCAATCCTCCTATCTTAGCCTCTCAAGCTGTTGGGATTATAGTTGTGTGCCACTTTGCCTGGCCTCCATGAACTTTTATAAAAGAAACTGTGTATCACTGCATTAACCAATTGCATTGGTAGGAACATCAGATTGGTGGGGTACAGAAAAAAACAAAGCAAATAAATTCTGTATGTCTGTTACTGCATTCTGAGCTTTGGTAGATTTTGGAGATGTCTCGTAAGGTCAGTGATATATTCTGAGAAGTTTTGAGATTGTGGTCTGATATAAGAAATTAAGATGATGTGCTATTTAAGGGCTTATAATAGCCCAAGATAATATTTGCTCTCCATACAGAACCCTGCTTTTCCACCCTCATGGTGGTCTAGTTAGTCAAAGTCAAGTACTCTGAAGGTTCTTTGATGTAGATGCAACTGTATAGAGAACTTGAGTTCACAGCTGTAAAAATCTTGTGCTTTTTCTTTTATCTTCCTTAGGTGTAGGCACCATGTCAGATTTCTTGGGCAGAGGTTCCCTTTGGGCACCTCCCAGAATCCCATGTCCTCAGCCACTATCCTCTCCTGGAGCTGCCACAGAGTGCCCATAGCTTCCCTGTGCCTTGCAAGGTGAACAGAATTTCAGGCTCTGGGTCAGCTGCTCCTAGAGGACAGCCTAAGGTGTGGGGTGCAGCCTCTCAGGGAAGCTGCTGGGGGCCCTGGGCTGAGAAATCTTCTGGAAAAGGCCTCATCTAAACAGCTACATCCTTGAGACCTTGTTTTTCCCAAGCTCTGTTCCCATTCCTTGGAGACAGGCGAACACTCAGCCTGTTGATGCTGGTGCTGAGGGGCCAGGTGAGCAGTGACTCCTACCCTTTTCGTCTCTCATAATGTGAAGGAGCAAAACCTCTCCTGGAGCATAAGGACCACCCACCCCAGTGCAGAGCTGTGCAAACCTGTAAAGCCTCATAGACTGGAGTCATGGTCCAGGTGCCTGGGAGGGTGATCCTGGATGCTTTCCTTGAGCAAGACCAGGAGAAAGCATGTCCCAGCTGTCAGGGACCTTCCCTGCCCCTTGAGCCTGACACATCTGTGCTCCCTCAGCACCAAAGCTTTTTGTGTATCACTTTGAAATGATTTGCTCACTTAATGTGAGGCCCAGGTTTATTTATTCAGAGTCAAATGGGATAGACTATTATTAAAGAGGCAAGAGAGAGGTGGATTAAAATCCACCTTTTTTTTGGTTGTTGTTGTTAAAAATCCCAGCTTACAGCCAGGTACAGTGGTGCACACCTGTGATCCTTCCTGCTCCAGAGGCTGAGACAGGAGTGTTGCAAATTTGAGGACAGCCTTAGCAACTTAGCGAGGCCTTATGTAACCTGGTGAGACTACTCCTCAAAATAAAATATAAAAATGACTGTGGATGTGGCTCAGTAGTAAAATATCTCTGGGTTTAATCTCGAGGGCATCAAACAAAAAAGAAAAAAGAAAAAAAGAAAAAAAAAAACATCTAATTACCTATTTTACCTTTTGCTACCCCTGAATATGTGTAGAAAGTTTGTAAGATTCAGATTTGTCTTTTCAGTGGTTTCAAATTGAAATCCAACCCTAGATTCCAAAATACTACGTAAGATACAGAGAAACTCTGTCTTGCATTATTGCTGCAAAATTTGAGTCCAATTCTACTAATTTATGAATGTGATTTCATGAAAACTAGTATCTGTCCTTCACAAGGTGATGAATTTTACAAAGGACGACAGTTTTCACCGTTGTTGTCCTAACTTGGCAGGTTCAAGTGAATTGTGTGGTTTTTTGGTATCAGGAATGGTACCCAGAGATGCTTAACCATCAGCCTCTTTTAGATTCTTTGTTTTGAGACAGAGTCTTGCTACATCATCTAGGGCTGCTGGGGTTACAGGTTTGTACCAGCACACCCGTCTTCATTGTAATTTTTAAGGACAACTTTGGCAATGCCTTGAATACCTAACTGTCATCATTTTATCACTGAATATCAGTGAAAGAGTAAATGACACCTGTTTTCTGCAAAGAAGAGATCCATGTGTTTAAATAATGGTGCTGATCCCCTCACCATGTCACCTAATTCCTATTCCCTCCCAACTGCTTCCTCGTGGGGCCAAACTTTTGGGAGCTAGCCTTTTAGCTTATGAAACTTGGGAGTAACATAAATGCTCTTTCTATTCTCTCTGTCCTGTACAACATAAATGCTCTTTCTATTCTCTCTGTCCTGTTGCTTGGTCTTAGATACAGTTTACTGTTTTCAATTTTTTTGAAGAGTATTTTTTGTTGTTGCTGTAGTTGGACACAACAGCTATTTATTTATTTTTATGTGGAGCTGAGGATCAAAACTAGGGTGTCTCATGTGCTAGGGAAACACTCTACTTCTGAGTCAGAATCCCAACCCTCCTATTTCCATTTTTAGATATACTTTTTCTTATGTTTACCTCCAAAATACAGTAAACCATGCCCTAAATTTCACAGAAGTTGGTTGAAAGCTCAGTGTTTTTTAGAGAGTTTATAACATGGGAACATTCAATCTTTGTGAGAAAGTGTGGTGTCTTTCTACTGATTTTTTTGTGTTTTTATGCCTCTAATTGTGTACCTTTTGTATCATAATCATGTTTATCTAATTACATGTATTTTTTCAAGCTACTCTCCAGCCCAAGAGAATTAGTATTGTAGTCTGTTGTTTATTTATTTGCTTCCTTATTGAGTGCTGGGAATTGATGCCATGGACTTGCTCATGCTTAGTTATCTTCCAGAAATAAATTTCAATTTGTGAGGAATGTTCTGGAGTTGTGCAGGCATTTTACTGGGGAATAAACCTACAGGCACTTGACCACTGAGCACATCCTCAGCCCTTCTTATTTATTTATTTTTTCTTTTTCCTTTTTTAAAATATTGTATAGTTGTAGATGGATAGAATACCTTTATTTTATTTATTTTTCTGTGGTGCTGAGGATCATACCCAGTGCCTCACACATGTTAGCAAGTGGTCTGCCACTCAGCTACAGTCCCAGACCCCCTTTTTATTTTTGATGAAGACCAGTCTCACTAAATTCCTGAGTGTCTTGCTCTGTTGCTGAGACGGGCCTCAAACTTTTGCCATTTCCCTGCCTTGACCTCCCTAGTGGCTGAAATTACAGGTGCACACCACTACACCAGCAGTTAGAGTGAGTTTTGAAGAGTTATCATCCAATTTCTTTCCAGATGAAATAGTATTGAAAATCAGTTTTCTTACTTTTGTTCATACTTTTGAAATTTGTAACTATGACTCTTTGCTTTATTTTTGCATTATTATAAAAAATGTATTTAGCATATTAATATTGTTTCTTATGTATACATTTTTAAAACTTCATGGCTTGATAGTTTATTTACTTCTTTATTAGATAAACTTTGTTTTTATGAGCAATTTTAGGCTTACATAGTTTATTAGTCAGTGTTCTCTAGAGGAACAGTATCAAGAGGAAGTATGATTATCAAAGGGGAGTCATTAGATTGGTGTACTTGACCTGAAGGTGGATGTCCACAGTGGCCATCGGCAGGCTGGAGAGCTTCAGAAGTAGTAGCTGCAGAGTCCCAGAGGCTGAAGCCACAGAACAATAGGGATCAATGGTGCTGCCTTAGTCCAGAGCAAAGATTCTAGAAACTCACTAGAGAATCACTGACAGAGTTCACTTTGGGAGAGTGAAGAATTTTGTTCCACCCAAGACACCATCCTATTCGATGGTGCTGCCTAGCTTAAGGAGGTTCTCCAGTTTGGCTCACTATCCCTTATGCCAGTCATTTGTAGACATACCCTCATAGACACACCCAGAAGCTCATTAATCATCAGCATCCTTTAATCCAATCAAGGTGACATTTAAATGTGCCATTACATATAGTATCAAATACCCCTTCTCTCCAGCTGATAGTCTCCACTGTTTTCAAAATATTGAATTGGTGTAGGGTGTTGAACATTGGATAAAGAGAATGGATGAAGCAACATTTTGGATAAGCCAAAGTTTATCCTTTATTTTAGGGTTCCTCTTCCTTGTGATGTGATTGTGTGTGTCACGTCGTATACAAGATAATGTCATACAGAAGAGAATCTTCTTCTCTGGGAATCCTGTGTTCTACTTGTTCATCACTCCTCCTCATTTCTTCCTCCCTCTCTGCTTCCTATATCTCTGGCACCCATCAGTTTTGCTAGTGCATCTATAATGTTGTCTTTTCCAGAATGTTCTTGACTTGGAATCTTACTGCACTTGGCCATTTCAAACTGGCTTCTCTCACTTTCCAGTCTGCCTTTAAGGGTGCTGTATCTTTCCAGGCTGCAGAGCTCATTTTCTGGGTGATGCTCTTTGGTGTGGTTAAACTTCAGCTTTTCAATTCAGTATTGAATGGTGCGTCTTCCTTGCATCTAGCTTTGGGCCGTTGTGGATATGGCTGCTGTAGTCACTGCAGTGAGAGTTCCTGTGCCCATAATTTTCACATCATTTGCATAGACACCTGGAGTGTGATGACTTAATTGTACAGTTTTTTGCATTTATGATTAAAATTTGCATTTATGTTTATGAGCATCATTCATAGTCTTCTGTTTCATACTTTTCTTCATCTATTTATTTTGGATAATATGGTAACTTATGCCTCAGGGAGACTTAGGAGGTGTTAACTCAGCTGTTATGTTCTGGAAACAAAGTAGAAAACTGGTGGCAGTTCTTATGTGTCTCATGGAAGCCTGTTTGAGATGTCAGAGCCTTGCCTTGCCTTTTTAGGAAGTAATTAGTTTCTGAGTCTGGTTTTCTCAGCAGCCATGGATGCATCTATTTTGTGTATTTCCCCTTTTGTGTGAGTTGTAGGAGATTGTATCTCTCAAAGAAGTGGTCCAGTTTCTGCAGTTGTCTAATTTGTGTCAAGCACATTTATGATAATCTTGTAGTCCCAATGCACTGTTGACGATGACACTTTTAAATCTGTTAGTAGCTTTTCAGTCCTCGATGCTTTTTTCTTTAATATTATTGTATATTTTACACTTTTTATTTTTTTCTTTTTATGTGGCAGTGAGGATTGAACCCAGTTTCTTCCAAGCACTAGAAAAGCAGTCTTCCACTGAGCCAAAACCCCAGTCCCTGTCCTCTGTATTCTTAGCCTTTTGTCGGTTAATCAGTGATGCAGATGTTCATGAAGAACTTTATTTGCAGACTGCGGATTTCCTGATTGTGGTTTCACCAACACCTTCTCTGTTACCTACCTGTGGTCAATTTAGGTTTACCGTGCTCTTCTTTCTCTGGTTTTCTGAAGTGGCAGTTTCATTGGTTGCTTTTAGCTCTTGTTTTCTGAAATGTGCGTTGGATGACTTAGATACCAATACAGCGCCACCTCTGGTGTCCTCTATGAAATTCCTATGATGGACTTTTACATTTTTTTCTTTCAAAATGGTCACTTTTTTTCTTGAGTCACCTCTTTGTCCTGTGTCTGTTCAGAGCCCTGTGTTTAATGTCTTTTTCCCTGGAGGCTTTTCAGCTTCTTGTGATCTGATTTCTGCTTTAGCTCTCATATTCTTTGAGCATACATGGGATTTCACTGGTGGTCCACTTTTAGGGGTGTGGTTTATGTCCTGTGGAGTGTTGCTGTGACCCTGAAACCTCAGTGTGCTTCCCGTTTGGTTGAAGGTCCATGAAGCCCTCCTGTCTGCATCATTGTCCTGACAGAGTTGGGCTGATGTCTCAGAGGGTAATTGTGGGTTCTTCATTGTTTGGGGTGGTTCTGTATGGTTTCAGTCCTTGAGTATGCTTCTGTGTAAGTGGCAGAAACATTTTCTTTGTCTGTTCCATCACTGTGCAGACATCATAGCATGCTTACAGATGTAAGTGGTGGCCTATTTCACACGTAGACTGTGTGGGATAGTTCAGAATTCTGGGCTACAAACTTGTTGCTTTACCACACTCTGGAAGAGCTTCTGCCTTAGGTTTGTTTGCACCACCATTGCTACAGGCACAATGAATCTCTTTCACAACAGACAATCATTGCAAATGTGGCCCATCCTTGATCAAAATGTCTTTGAGCAGAACATTGGTATGTGTCTCATAAATGTATATTATGGTAGTGAACTGGCTGCTGTTAAGAAGAGTTTGACAATCATTGGATATTCATTTTGCTGTGAGACTTAGAAAAGTAGCGCCTGCTGTTTATTAAGAAGATTGTTTTGAGAGTTATAAAACTTTGTAAGGCTGTTTTTTGGACAAGGTGACAATTTTATTTTTAAAGAGAGAGAAGAGAATTTTTTAAAATATTTTATTTAGTTTTTTGGCGGACAAAACATCTTTGTTTGTACGTGGTGCTGAGGATCGAACCCGGGTCGCATGCATGCCAGGCGAGCGCGCTACCACTTGAGCCACATCTCCAGCCCATGGTGACATTTTTAGATCATTGAGTTCTTTCTTTCTTTTTTTTCTCATTTTTTATTGGTTGTGTAAAACATTACAAAGCTCTTGACATATCGTATTTTATACATTAGATTCAAGTGGGTTATGAACTCCCATTTTTATCCCAATTACAGATTGTAGAATCACATCGGTTACATATCCACGTTTTTACATGATGCCATATTAGTGACTGCTGTATTCTGCTACCTTTCCTATCCTCTACTATCCCCCCTTTCATCCCCTCCCGTCTTCTCTCTCTACCTCAACTACTACAATTCATTTCTCTCCTTGTTTTTTTTTCCCATTCCCCTCACAACCTCTTATATGTAATTTTGTATAACAATGAGGGTCTCCTTCCATTTCCATGCAATTTCCCTTTTCTCTCCATTTTCTTCCCACCTCATTTCTCTGTTTAATGTTAGTCTTTTTCTCCTGCTCTTCCTCCCTGCTCTGTTCTTAGTTGCTCTCTTTATATCTCTTTATATCAAAGAAGACATTTGGCATTTGTTTTTTAGGGATTGGGTAGCTTCACTTAGCATAATCTGCTCAAATGCCATCCATTTCCCTGCAAATTCCATGATTTTGTCATTTTTTAGTTCTGCGTAATACTCCATTGTGTATAAATGCCACATTTTTTTTTTATCCATTCATCTATTGAAGGGCATCTGTGTTGGTTCCAAAGTCTAGATATTGTGAATTGTGCTGCTATGACATTGATGTGGCAGTATCCCTGTAGTATGCACTTTTAAGGTCTTCAGGGAATAGTCCGAGAAGGGCAATAGCTAGGTCAAATGGTGGTTCCATTTCCAGCTTTCCCAGGAATCTCCATACAGCTTTCCAAATTGGCCGCACCAATTTGCAGTCCCACCAGCAATGTATAAGAGTACCCCTTTCCCCACATCCTCGCCAGCACTTGTTGTTATTTGACTTCATAATAGCTGCCAATCTTACTGGAGTGAGATGGTATCTTAGCGTGGTTTTGATTTGCATTTCTCTGACTGCTAGAGATGGTGAGCATTTTTTCATGTACTTGTTGATTGATTGTATGTCCTCCTCTGAGAAGTGTCTGTTCAAGTCTTTGGCCCATTTGTTCATTGGGTTATTGGGTTTTTTTTGTTTGTTTGTTTTTTTTAAGAGAGAGAGAGATAGGGAGAGAGAGAGAGAGAGAGAGAGAGAGAGAGAGAGAGAGAGAGAAGAGTTTTTAGAGAGAGAGAAAGAGAGAGTGAGAGAGAGATTTTTTAAATATTTTATTTTTTTAGTTTTTGGGGGACACAACATCTTTGTTTGTATGTGGTGCTGAGGATCGAACCCGGGCCGCACGCATGCCCAGCGAGCGCGCTACCGCTTAAGCCAATCCCCAGCCCAAGAGAAAAGAGTTTTAACATTTATTTATTTTAGTTCTTGGCGGACACAACATTTTTGTTTTGTAGGTGATGGATCGAACCTGGACCGCATGCACGCCAGGCGAGTGCGCTACAACTTGAGCCACATCCCCAGCCCTTATTTGTTTTCTTATTGTTAATTTTTTTGAGTTTCCCAGCACCATTTGTTGAGTATGCTATCCTTCCTCCATTGCATGCTTTTAGCCCCTTTATCAAATATAGGATAGTTGTAATTTTGTGGATTGGTCTCTGTGTCCTCTATTCTGTACCATTCATCCACCCGCCTGTTTTGGTACCAGTACCATGCTGTTGTTGTGACTATTGCTCTGTAGTATAGTTTGAACTCTGGTATCACTATACCGCCTGACTCACACTTCCTGCTTAGAATTGCTTTTGCTATTCTGGGTCTTTTGTTTTTCCATATGAATTTCATAATTGCTTTGTCTCTTTCTACAAGAAATGCCCTTGGGATTTTGATTGGCATTGCATTGAAACTATAGAGAACTTTGAGTAATATTTCCATTTTGATGATGTTAGTTCTTCATATCCATGAACAGGGTATATTTTTTCATCTTCTAATGTCTTCTATTTCTCTCTTTAGGGTTCTGTAGTTTTTATTGTATAAATCTTTCACCTCTTTTGTTAGGTTGATTCCCAAGTATTTTATTTTTTTTTTGAGGATATTGTGAATGGGGTGGTTGTCCTCATTTCTATTTCATAAGATTTGGTGCTGATATACAGGAATGCCTTTGATTTATGCGAGTTGATTTTATATTTGCTGAATTCATTTATTAACTCTAGTAGTTTCTTTGTAGACCCTGTTGGGTCTGTTAGATATATTATCATATCATCCACAAATAGTGATAATTTAAGTTCCTCTTTTCCTATTTTTATGTCTTTAATTTCTTTCGTCTGTCTAATTGCTCTGGCCAGTGTTTTGAGAACTATATTGAATAGAAGTGGTGATAGAGGGCATCCCTGTCTTGTTCTAGATTTTAGAGGGAATGCCTTCAGTTTTTCCTCCATTCAGAATAGTGCTAGCCTGAGGTTTTGCATATATACCTTTTACGATGTTGAGGTAAGATTCTGTTATCCCTTGTTTTTCTAGTATTTTGAACATAAGGGGATGTTGTACTTTATCGAATGCTTTTTCTGCATCTATCGAGATGATCATGTGGTTTTTTAAGTCTATTGATGTGGTGAATAACATTTATTGATTTCTGTATATTTACCCAGCCTTGCATCCCAGGGATGAATCCTACTTGATCATGGTGCACAATTTTTTTGATATGCTTTTGTAGTCGATTCGCCAGGATTTTATTGAGGATTTTTGCATCTATGTTCATTAGAGATATTGGTCTGTAGTTTTATTTCTTTGAAGTATCTTTGTCTGGTTTCAGTATCAGGGTGATGTTGGTCTCATACAATAAATTTGGAAGATCTCCTTTTTCTGTTACTTGAAATAACTTGAAAAGTATTGGTATTAATTCTTTTTTGAAGGTTTTGTAAAACTCCGCTGTATATCCATCTGTTCCAGGGCTTTTCTTGGTTGGTAGTCTTTTAATGGCTTCTTCTATTTTCTCTTTTGTCATTGGTCTGTTTAAATTGTGTGTATCTTCCTGACTCCATCTGGGCAAGTCATATGACTTAAGAAATTTATCGATATCTTCACTATCTTCTATTTTATTGGAATATAGGGTTTCAAAATAATTACTAATTATCTACTGTATTTCTGAAGTATCTGTTGTGATATTGCCCTTTTCATTCCATATGTTGGGATTTTGAGTTCTCTCTCTTCTCTTCGTTAGCATGGCTAACGGTCTGTCTATCTTATTAATTTTTTCAAAGAACCAACTTTTAGTTTTATCAATTTTTCAATGTTTTTTTATGTTTCAATTTCATTGATTTCCATTCTGATTTTAATTATTTCTTGCCTTCTGCTACATTTGCTGTTGTTTTGCTGTTCTTTTTCTAGGGTTTTGAGATGAAATGTGAGTTCATTTATTTGTTGGTTTTTTCTTTTTTTGAGGAATGAACTCCAGGCAATGAATTTCCCTTTTAAAACTGCTTTCATTGTGTCCCATAGATTCCGATATGTTGTGTCTGTATTTTCATTTATTTGTAAGAATTTTTTGATTTCTTCCTTTATGTCTTCTGTAACCCATTGATCATTCAGTAACATATTGTTCATTTTCCAGGAGATGCAGGATTTTTTCTTCCTTCTTTTATCATTGATTTCCAGTTTCATTCTAAATGATCAGATAAGGTCCATTATATTATCTCCACCCATTTATATTTACTAAGAGTTGCCCTATGGCATAATATATGGTCTATCTTTGAGAAGAATCCATGTGTATTTACATGAGCTGAGAAGAATGTGTATCCACTTGATGATGGTTGATATATTTTATATATTTTGGTT
This sequence comes from Ictidomys tridecemlineatus, assembly GCF_052094955.1. Lineage (NCBI taxonomy): Eukaryota > Metazoa > Chordata > Mammalia > Rodentia > Sciuridae > Ictidomys > Ictidomys tridecemlineatus. Next base: position 20,289,418 of record NC_135492.1, on the reverse strand, counting down.
AAGTCTAGGTTATTAATTGTGTTATTGAGTTCTACAGTTTCTTTATTCAGCTTTTGTCTTGTGGATCTGTCCATAGGAGAGAGCGGTGTGTTGAAGTCTCTGGTAATTATTGTGTTGTGGTCCATTTGACTCTTGAACTTGAGGAGAGTTTATTTTAAGAACGTTGCAGGACCATTGTTTGGTGCATACATATTGATAATTTTTATGTCTTGTTGGTGGATGGTTCCTTTTAACAGTATATAGTGGCCTTCTTTATCCCTTTTGATTAAATTAGGTTTGAAGTTGATTTTATTCGATATGAGTATGGCAACTCCTGCTTGCTTCAGAGGACCATGTGAGTTGTATGATTTTTCCCAGCCTTTCACTTTCAACCTGTGTATGTCCTTTCCTGTCATATGAGTCTCCTAAAGGCAGCATATTGTTGGATTCGTTTTTTTATTCAAGGTTACTAGCTTTTGTCTCTTTATTGGTGAATTTAAGCCATTAACGTTTAAGGTTATTATTGATCTATTGTTTGTTCTTCCAGACATGCTTATTTATGTATTTATTTTAATATGGCTCGTTGTCTTTTTGGTTATATTTTTTGTTTTTTTTTTTATACTGGGTTACCTCCCAATGTTAGTTTTGGGTGCTGTTTTTCAATTCCTCTTCTTGTAGTGTTTTGCTCAGAATGCCTTGCAGTGCTGGTTTTCTGGCTGCAAATTCTTTTATCTTTTGTTTATCATGGAATATGTTAATTTCATTGTGAAATCTGAAGCTTAATTTTGCTGGATACAGTATTTTTAGTTGGAATTCATTATTTTTCAGTGTTTGAAATACGTTGTTTCAGGATCCTGTTGCTTTCAACGTCTGTGATAAAAAATAAGCCATTAACCTAATTGGTTTACCCCTGAATGTAATCTGCCTTCTTTCTCTCATAGTTTTTAATATTCTCCCCTTGTTCTGTGTGTTGGATATCTTCATAATTATGTGTCTTGGAGTTGTCTATACATTTGTGGGATATTTCAGATCTCAGTGACCTTTGAGGATGTGGCTGTGAACATCACCAAGGAGGAGTGGGCTTTTCTGGATGCTTCCCAGAAGATCCTTTACAGAGATGTGATGCTGTAAGTTCTCAGAAACCTGGCTTTTATAGGTAATAATGATGGTTTTAAAATTAATCAAATCGAGAACTCATGTTTATTTTGCTCATTTATGTAGAAGGTGAAAAGGAAATCAGTTGATGAATTATTGAAGCATAAATGGCACCTACAATTTGGCCAAGCATTTCTAGGTCCTAAATATTCATAATGATTATTATGTTGTCTAATTTTAGGAAACAAGTGGGAAGACAAGACCACTGAAGATCAGATTGAAAACTGTGAAAGAAACCTAAGGTAACTGTACTCACAAGAGGAATTCGTGAGGGAATCTGAGAACTGTCATATAATTTTTAAAGCAAACCAACCGAAGAAGTATGCATAATTTGAAATGTATTTATTCTTATAATATTTTTTATCAGAAATACATACTTATCTGTAACAGGTATTCAGTCTTTTCAAAGTATTTGACATGCAAAAGGACTATGAAATTGCATATGTGAATATGACTATGTGAATAATAGCCATAGAGAAGCTGTGTTGGAAAGGATTGTTTCCTTTTAATCTCTTTATTTTCAGGCAACTTTAACAAGTCAGAAAATCTAGCCTTTATGTGATGTTGGTAGAAATTTAAAGACCTATAAAAAAATAGAAAACTGTGAATGAGTTAGGTATCAATTATGTGCTGGTCACTTCTTCTTCAAAGAAGTCCTATGGTAAACTTCAAACTTTCCCTACAGAATAGTGTGGGGAAACCTTCAAATCGATTCCAATTTTTAACCAAACAAAGACAAATTTTAATAGATTAAATCCATGTGACTTCATTTTGTGTGCAAATGATTTCATATGTCCTTCTTTCCTTTATAGGCACATCACATCTCACTCTGGACACAAATACTATAAGCGTGAAGAATATGAAGAGAAGCCATGTGAATTTAAACAATATAGGAAATCTCTGGTTTCTCTCGAAAGTGTTGACACACAAATGTTGTTACAAACTGGATATAGACCATATGAAAGTACAGTGTGTGGGAAAGTCATCAGTTGTTCCAATGACATTTAAAGACATGAAGAAACTCATACTGGGGGGCAACCCTATGAATGTCAACAATGTGGTGAAGCCTCTTCTTCTCTCCCAGGTGTTCAAAGACACATGATAATACACAGTGGAGATAAACCTTTTCAATGTGAGGTATGTGGGAAAGGCTTTCATTTCTCCTCTTTATTTAGAAGATATGAAAAACTGATTCTGGAGAGAAATTTTATGAATGTAAACAAGATGGTCGAATCTTTATTTCACAGACAAGTCTTCAAAAGCACAATGTCACACACAGAGGGAATGCACAATTTAAATGTAAGGTATGTGGGAAAGACTTTGCTTATCCCAGATTACTTAGAATACATCAGAAAACACATACTGGAGAGAAGCCCTATGAATGTAAGCAGTGTGGCAAAGCCTTTACTAGATCTTGTGACCTTCACATACATGAAAGAACTCACACTGGAGAGAAGCCCTATGAATGTAAGCAGTGTGGCAAAGCCTTTGCTAGATCTGGTGACCTTCACATATATGAAAGAACTCACACTGGAGAGAAGCCCTATGAATGTAAGCAGTGTGGCAAAGCCTTTGCTACATCTCGTCAGCTTCCTATACATGGAAGAACACATACTGGAGAGAAGCCCTATGAATGTAAACAATGTGGAAAAGCCTTTGCTATATCCTATAAACTTAAGACCCATGAAAGAACACACACTGGAGAGAAGCCCTATGAATGTCAACAATGTGGCAAAGCCTTTGCTAGATCTGGTGACCTTCACAGACATGGAAGAACTCATACAGGAGAAAAGCCCCTATGTATGTAAGCAGTGTGGAAAAGCCTTTCCTACATTCCATCAGCTTCATGCACATAGAAGGACACATACTGGAGAGAAGCCTTATGAATGCAAACAATGTGGAAAAGCCTTTGCTACATCCTCTAAGCTTCGTGCACATGGAAGAACACATACTGGAGAGAAGCCTTATGAATGCAATCAATGTGGAAAAGCATTTGCTATGTCCTATCACCTTAACAGACATGGAAAAACACACACTGGAGAGAAGCCCTATAAATGTAAGGAGTGTGGAAAAGCCTTTACTAGATCTAGTTACCTTCAGATTCATGGAAGAACACATACTAGAAAGAAACCCTTTGGATGTCAACAATCTGGAAAAACATTTGCTTCATCGCGTCATCTTCACATACATGGAAGAATGCATACCGAAGAAAAGCCTTATGAATGTGAAAAATGTGGAAAAGCCTTTACTGCTTCCTCTTACCTTCAGATACATGAACGAACTTATACTGGAGAGAAGCCCTATGATTGTAAGCAGTGTGGCAAAGCCTTTGCTACATCTAGTAAACTTCAAATACATAGAATAGTGCATACTGGAGAGAAGCTCTATGAATGTAAGCAGTGTGGCAAAGCCTTTGCTAGATCCAGTGAACTTCAAATACATGGAAGAGTGCATACTGGAGAGAAGCCTTATTAATGTAAGCAGTTTGGCAAAGCCTTTGCTAGATCTGGTACCTTCACAGACATGAAAGAACTCATAGTGGAGAGAAGCCCTATGTATGTAAGCAGTTTGGCAAAGCTTTTGCTACATCCTGTCAAATTCATGAACATGGAAGAACACATACTAGAGAGAAGCCTTATGTATGTAAGCAGTGTTGAAAAGTCTTTGCTAGATCTAGTCATTTTCAGATTCATGGAAGAACACACACTGGAGAGAAGCCCTATGAATGTAAACAGTGTGGAAAAGCCTTTTCTAGATCTAGTCACCTTCAGATTCATGGAAAAACACACAATGGAGAGAAGCCCTATGAATGTAAGCAGTGTGGAAAAGCATTTGCTACATCTAGTTGTCTTCAGATTCATGGAAGAACACATACTAGAAAGAAACCCTTTGCATGTCAACAATGTGGAAAAACATTTGCTTCATCCCGTCATTTTCGCATTCATGGAATAATGCATACCGGAGAAAAGCCCTATGAATGTATACAATGTGGAAAAGCTTTTACTGCTGCCTCTTACCTTCAGATACATGAACGAACTCATACTGGAGAGAAGCTCTATGAATGTAAGCAGTGTGGGAAAGCCTTCACTGAGTCCTCTCACCTTCACTCACATGAACAAATTCATACTGGAGAGAAGCCCTATGAATGTAAGCAGTATGGCAAAGCCTTTGCTAGATCCAGTGAACTTCAAATACATGGAAGAGTGCATACTGGAGAGAAGCCCTATGAATGTAAGCAGTGTGGCAAAGCCTTTGCTAGATCTGGTGACCTTCACATACATAAAAGAATTCATAGTGGAGAGAATTCCTATGTATGTAAGCAGTGTGGCAAAGCCTTTACTACTTCCTGTCAGCTTCATAAACATGGAAAAACACATACTGAAGAGAAGCCCTATGAATGCAAACAATGTGGAAAGCCTTTGCTACATTCTATAAGCTTAAGAGCCATGAAAGAACACACACTGGAGGGAAGCCCTCTGAATGTAAAGAATGTGGAAAAGCCTACACTACTGCCTCTTACCTTCAGATGCATAAACACACTCATACTGGAGAGAAGCCCTATGAATGTAAGCAGTCTGGCAAAGCCTTCACTCAGTCCTCTTACCATCACTCACATCAACAAACTCATACTGGAGAGAAGCCCTAATAATGTAAGCAGTGTGACAAAGCCTTTGCTAGATCCAGTGACTTTCACAGACACGGAAAAATGTATAATGGAGAAAAGCCCAATGAATGTCAACAATGTGGAGAAGCCTTTGCCACATCTTGTCTGCTTCACACATGTGAAAGAACATATACTTCATAGAAGTCATATGCATGAAAACAATTGGTAAACTCTTCTGTTATTACTGTTTCACTCATATACATGTAGGAAGTTTACTGGAGAAAAATCCTTTGAATGTGAAATATGGTAAATCACATTTCATATCATCCTCAAAGACAAGAGAGACTCACACAGCTGAAAATGTGTGTGTGTGTGTGTGTGTGTGTTTGTGTGTGTGTGTGTGTGTGTTTGTGTGTGTGTATGAATGTGTGTGTGTGTGTGTGTGTGTGTGTGTGTGTGTGTGTGAGAGAGAGAGAGAGAGAGCAAAGGATCAATCGATCCACTGGGGATTTAGCCTGGTGGTGCTCTACCACTGAGCTACATTCCAGTTCCTTTTTACTTTTTATTTTGAGACAGGGAGTTGCTGAGTTTCTTAGGGTCTTCCTAAGAAGCTGAGGCTAGCCTCCAACATTGATTCTTCAGAATCAGCCTCTCGAGTCTGAGGAATTAAAGGCATACACCAAACTTCCAACTGAATAACTCTTTAAATGTGAAAAATATCACAAATCTTTCCATTGTCCCTGTTGCCTTCAAAGCCATTTCACTCACATTGAAGAAAAATCCCTCTGAATTTGGGGGATTTGCTACATTCTGTCAGCTTCATTTCCTTTCTTATATATGAAAACATTCATGCAGAGAAGCCCTGTGAATGTGAGAAATGTAGGAAATCTTCTAGTTTTCTCATTTTTTTCCTAAGGACTGGGAATATTGTTTTGGAATAAAAAGAATAAATCCTATGCAAGTAAGAAATATAAAGGGTTCAGCTGTTCTAGTTTTTTTCAGTTGTATGAAAAGACTCATAGTGTAGAAAATGCTGAGGATAAGCCATATGGGGATGTATTCAGCTTTGAGAGTTTTCTCCAAAGGCACAAAAGAATTCACATGTTAAAATCCCCTTTCTATCTTTAAAAATTGCAGTAACACTTTCAACTGTCCAGGTCCCTCTGAACAGCATTTAAGAAATCACACTGGGAAAAAGCCCTTTATGTAGAAATGTGGTGAGAACTTTGCTTGTTTCAGATCTATTTGAATTTTTTCAGAGATGAGGAAAATTTTATTTTATTTCATTTTATTTATTTATTTTGAGATAACCACTGTAGCTGTGTGACAATGGTGTGTGCCTTCATTTCTTTTTTTCTTTCTTTTTTTTTTTAAAGTACTCTGAGAGTACTTTAAAATACTCCCCTCCAACCCAGGGTACTGGGTTGGAGGGGAGTATTGCATCAGCATGAAGATTTGAAAGCAACATGTTTTTCTGGGTTAAATCTCTCTTATTGTTAGATTCCATTTTTCCGTATTTTAAGTCTTTTGTGTCTAATGTTTCATTACATATTGTATATGTTAGTTTAGGCCTCTCTACTCCAGCCTTTGGTACAGATTGGTGAAATGGCTCTTCTGAACTTCTTTCCTCTCTTTCTTAGTTCAGATTTCACCCAGGAGTGCTCTAGCACTGAGTTTCTCCACAGTCCTTTTAATTGTTATTTTTTGAGATGGGGTGAGGCTGGCAGCTGGGACCATAGGGATGTGTCTGTGTACCCTGCAGCTGGCATCTTCCTTTTGCTTGATTGCTTATTGATCTATTGATGACTCTGGGACCATCACTCTTGTCACTTGTGCTTGTTATAAGGCTCATGTATTGTGCTGTATGTAGGCACATTAAAGAGAATTATAAAACAATGTCATTTGTGTATATTGTTTAGAGAGGCGCTTTCTCAAAATATATTTTGCCCTATACTTGAGTTGCTTTCTCTTTTCTTTTCCCAGTCCTGGGGACCAAATCCTGCCTTGTGCATGCTAGTCAGGCATTCTAGCACTGAACGCTTCGTAGCTCAGGTGGTGAATTTGCTGCAGCTGTGAGTGTGGACCCCACAAATAACCACATCAGCAGATGTAGCTCTGCAGGTGTTTCTTCCACAATTGCAGCTGATCTCTTCCTTTTTAAAGGTCTTTTATACCAGTGAATTTTTTTTAAAAAACTACATCCAATTTAGGTTATCTCCCCATGAATAATACTTAGGTGGAATATGCCAGAAAACCCAGGCTTGATTTTTCTCTGTGTTTTAGAGTACCTCAGTAGGCCTGGAAAAAATTGTGTGATGGTTTTCTTAACACACACTACATGACCAAAGGCTTGGTAAGGAGCATCCCATTCTGGTGTCCTAATATAGCGGCTCTCCCTTCTCCACCAAATAATCTTAAATAAGCTTCTTAGGAGACCTTCACCATAATTTTCTTTCAACAGAATGTCAGAAAATGATTTTGCAAAGATCTCAATGTGGGTTATAACACAGACTTCTGCTTTTGTGGCAAAGCTTGGAAGACCTCTGACTAATCTTACAAGTGGTACACAAAGCACTTTCTGTGAACTAATCAAAACAACAACAACAAAACCTTTATGTATACCAATACATAAAATATAAACCTCCATCCGTGTCCCACTAGATGTAAATAAAGATCAATGAAATTCCAAGCAGTGAAACAAAAAAATTTAAGTGATACCCCTCAGAACCTAATCAATGTGCTCCTGAAACATTCCTTGGGTGTCTAGCCTCATGTGCCGTACATCACTAATAAAGCTACAGCCTCCAATCAGGTTATATTGTGCAGTACTTGCTGTGGAGTGGGCTGTTTCTGCTCAGGCTAAAGGATTCAGTTACTTGTCCCAATGATTCAAAGCCTCCTGAGCAAAACCTCACCCACAACCTATTCAGGTGTCATGGATCATGTGTGATTATTGGTAAGAGTTTCTTACATACTTGTGTTCAAATGTTGAAGTTTGCCAACATGCCAAAGATGGGTTGATTGTCACTGCTATCTCTGTTCCAGCCTTTTGCTGTGTCTTAGTGCTCATTTGGAAAGGAAGGCAAATAGAGTGTGCTGTGGCCCTTCTGTTTTTGATAAATACAGCATAAGCCATCCAGTAAAACTTCATCTTTAAAAGGTAGTTTTGAACGCTTCCCAAAATTTCCAAAAACTTTCTTTGCAGCCAATGAGTCGGTGTGGCAATTTCCTAGTTTTACATTTTTGATTTAGAAGAAATATTGCATAGAGGTGTGTGAGCACTTGACGCAGTCTGGACTTCTTTGTAATAAATCCATTTGCCAAAGGCAGTAGTTGCAGGCTTGCTCCTTGGCAGTGTGAGGGACTGGAGTGAATGCAGCTGTCCTGGGGTGTGGGCATTGTTTGTAGGAGTTCATTCTTGGTGAGTACATCAGTGTAGGAATCAGACTTATAGGAAGGCTACAGAATCTCCTGACAGAACCTGCCTGTCGCTTTTGGACAGTAGTGTTGTCATGTGAGCTGGCAGGTAGGTGGCTACCTTCTGATGGATTTGGGTTTGTAGCTAAGCAAATAGTGAGAATGTACAATGATTAAATGAGAATTAAAATATTCTTTGTCATACCAAAGACATAATTTGGGGGCCAGTCATAATAACAAGTAACCTCTTTGACCTTGAACTACATATTTTTCTTCATGTATGCATTTTCTCACAAACTTTTGTAGTGTGATGCTTATGTGGAACAAACTGAGATAAAATGGAGAGGTTTATTTAATGGTGCAGTGTACTAGTAGTTTTAAAGACTTGCAGCAGGCTTAGATTCCAATATTGTTCAAATTTTATGAAAGACTCTGAAATTCTCAAATTCTTGAGAATCTTCAGGTGCTTTGGCATACACCTGAAGTACCAGTGGCTCAAGATTCTGAGGCAAAAGGATTATGACTTTTTTTTACTTTTTTAAGGAGAAAGAATTTTTTAATATTTATTTTTAGTGTTCAGTGGACACACCATCTTTATTTTATTTTTATGTGGTGCTGAGGATTGAACCCAGCACCCCATGCATACCAGGTGAGCACGCTACCATTTGAGCTACATCCCCAGCCCATCTTTTCATTTTTTAATAAAATTATATATATACATTTTTTTCCCTAAGAATCAAACTTAGTTTCTCCCACATGCTAGGCACATTGTCAACCACTGAGCCACAACCTTAGCCCAAGTGTTGTGATTTGAAAGCTGGCCCCCCTGGATAACAAGGAGTAAAGAACTCAGTGAGGCCCTGTGTCTAACAAGTAACTCAAAATAATAAATGAAAACAAGACTAGGAGGTGGCTGAGTGGTTGAGTGTCACTGAGTTCAGTTCGCAGTATAACCAAGAAAAATGAATTAGAAACCAAGTTTTAATAAACCATATGATGGGTGGATGGGCTTGTCCATTATATTGTTTTCTTCTTTGGATTCTCAGGCATGGTTTATTAATTCAGGAACTCTGTAAAATTCACCAATTCAATTAAAATCAAGTGTATGATTTTTAAAAAGTAATGATATTGCAAGGTCCATGAGGAGCAGCTTTCTGCTCTGGGAAACCTCTGTAATTGGTAGTCATCACAAGTGGCCATAATGTCCTTATCATAAAGAGTTTGTGAAAGCTTCTATTTTTCAGGAGTCTCTGAAGGTGCTAAACGTGCCTGTCTTTTCAGAGCTTTTGGTGGAGGAATTCCATATGGAGGTCTCTGATTTATAGATGATGTCATTGAGGAGCTCAAATGAAACTGATAAATAAAGAACAAATTACCACCTGGTCCAGTGCAGTCTAAAAGGTGTCAGATTATCCTGTCTTTAAGGAATGTCAAGCAACCTTGGAGAAGGATGTCAGCAATTTACGATGTGCTCCTGCAAAAAACGTGATGCTGTGGGTCTCTGCTCAGGTCATTTGTGAAAAGCTGATGAGTAGTTTGAGAATTTATTTGGTCCTGTTAGTGATAAGGACAATTTGCATTAGAATGCTATTAAAATAGAGAAAACAAATATTAGCCAATTCTAAGGCCAAAATATATACCAGTTGTTGATGAGATAGGATTAGTAACTTTCATTGTATTTGGAATTGGGTATGGATACTTACAGACGGGACCAGATCATCAAAGTAGCAGTAATCTACCCAAGGCTAATGTTGAGATAGAGAATATCTGTATTTCTGTAGTTGGTATTTTATTTTTTCCTCTGTTATTATCAGTGACTATGTTTAAACATTTCAGGATGCCCAGAGAGAACTCTGATTTTTTCATATTTAATGAGTTAGAAAATGTTAGACTATTAAATATTCTGAGAAGCACATTAGATTTTATAAGAATTTTTAGTTTTCATGTACCTTGTTTTAACATATCAAAAAACATATGAAGTGATTTAATTAGAGATTGATGGTTTTTACTTATTTATTTTTGCTACTGGGGATTGCTGTGACAAGTGTGGCCAAACTAGCATATTCTGTCAGGGTTTGATAGGACATTGGAAGAAATAAAGAGTCACACACGCAGAAGATGCAACATCTGGGATCGGGTGGAGCAATGCTCTATGATGGAGCAGCAGGTCTAAAGAATTATACCAGGAGGGCTGGGGATGTGGCTCAAGTGGTAGCATGCTCACTTGGCGTGTGTTCAGCACTAGGTTTGATCCTCAGCACTACATATAATTAAAATACAAGATGTGTCCACCAAAAATTAAAAATATAAATGAACATATATTAAAAATTATCTCTCTAAAGAAAAGGAAAAAAGAATTACACCAGCAATCTTTATTGTGTATCTTTCATTGATCATATTAAAGACTATGTAAGCATTATTCTTTGTATTTATGAAAGTTACAAAGTTAGCAACAGTATGCAGCTATTTTCTCAGTTACATTCTATAGTTGGAATGTGCAATGTTAAGAGCACCCTGCAGCTCTCAAGAAAGTCCATCCTTTAAAGTTTTTTTAAAGCTTCTTTTAAAACAGTGGAACTGGTGAACCATGTGGTTGACTTAGCAAGGAACTTTGTGCCTGAGAATAAGGTCAAAGCTGAAAAGTCTCCCACAACAGAGTCTCCCTAAAGGAGAGCATTGCCATAGCAACCAGGCATCCTATACTTTTGCATAGAAACTTTTCCAGTCACCAAGCATTCCACTGCCATTAAGTCATTAGAGACCTCCATCTCAGACACTTGTCTCCCAATCACTGTCACTGGTCTCCACAGGGGATTGAACTCAAGGCTGCTTTACCACTGAGCTACACCCTCACCAAGGCTTCCCCTCTTTTCTCTTTCTTGAGACAGTGGTGGACTTGGTTGCCCAGGATGACCTCACACTCATCTAAAAATGAAGCAATGTGGTCTCTGAACCTTTACCCCAATGGCAGTCACATTTGCTGGGAACTCAGCTAAAGTGGTTCAATTAAAGTAATAACTTTGGTGGGGAGGGGGCGGCTCCGCCCCTCTGCAGGCCACTGGGCCTGATCTACATTGCAGGCAGGGGGGGGAGGAGGGGGAGCAGGGTGGGCTTGCCCCTCAGCAGGCCGCTGGACGTGTTCTGCTGGTGGGTTGCACATCCACCTACACTGCAGGAGTTTGGGGCAGCTCTGCCATTCAGCAAGTTGCTTGGCTTGACCTGCCCAGTGGGTCCCAGGTCCGACTGCCTTGCTGGTGCGTGGGAAGGGGGTGGCTCTGCCCCTCAGCAGGCCACTGCGCCTGATCTGCCAGTGGTCACAGTTCCGCCTTATATTTGATAAAGGGGCTATAAGCATGTAATGGAGAAAGGATAGCATCTTCAACAAATGGTGCTGGGAAAACTGGAAATCCATATGCAACAAAATAAAACTGAATCCCTTTCTCTCGCCATGCACAAAAGTTAACTCAAAATGGATCAAGGAGCTTGATATCAAATCAAAGACATGGCATCTGATAGAAGAAAAAGTTGGCTACGACCTACATACTGTGGGCTTAGGCTCCAAATTTCTCAATAGGGCACCCATAGCCCAAGAGTTAACATCTAGAATCAACAAATGGGACTTACTCAAACTAAAAAGTTTTTTCTCACCAAAAGAAACAATAAGAGAGGTAAATAGGGAGCCTACATCATGGGAACAAATCTTTACTCCTCACACTTCAGATAGAGCCCTAATATCCAGAGTATATAAAGAACTCAAAAAATTAGACAATAAGATAACAAATAACCCAATCAACAAATGGGCCAAGGACCTGAACAGACACTTCTCAGAGGAGGACATACAATCAATCAACAAGTACATGAAAAAATGCTCACCATATCTAGCAATCAGAAAAATGCAAATCAAAACCACCCTAAGATACCATCTCATTCCAGTAAGATTGGCAGCCATTATGAAGTAAAACACCAATAAGTGTCGGCGAGGATGTGGAGAAAAGAGTACACTTGTACACTGCTGGTGGGACTTCAAAATGGTGAGGCCAATTTGGAAAGCTGTATGGAGATTCCTGTTAAAGCTGGGCATGGATTCACCATTTGACCCAGCTATCGACCTTCTTGGACTATCCCCTGAGTACCTTAAAAGAGCGCACTATAGGGATACGGCCACATCAATGACTATTGTGGCACAATTCACAATAGCTAGACTATGGAACCAACCTAGATGCCCTTCAGTAGATGAATGAATAAAAAAAAATGTGGCATCTATACACAATGGAGTATTACGCAGCACTAAGAAATGAGAAAATCATATAATTTGCAGGGAAATGGATGGCATTAGAGCAGATTATGCTAAGTGAAACTAGCCAAGCCCTAAAAAACAAATGCCAAATGTCTTTTTTGATATAAAAAGAGCAACTAAGAGCAGAACAGGAGGGAAGAGCAAGCGGAAAAGACTAACAGTAAACAAAGACGAATGGGGGGAGAGAAAGGAAGAGAGAAGGGAAAACATATGGAAATAGTAGGAGACCTTCAATGATACACAAAATTATAAGAGGTTATGAGGGGCAAGGGGGAGGGAAAAAAGGGAGATAATTGAACAACAGCAGAGGAGGTAGACAGGGAAGATGGGAGGGGAGGGGAGGGGGGATAGTAGGAGATAGGAAAGGTAGCAGAATACAACAGTCACTAATATGCCATTATGTAAAAATGTGAGTATGTAACAATTGTGATTCTGCAATCTGTATTTGGGGTAAAATTGGGAGTTCAAAACCTAACTGAGTCAAATGTATGAAAGATGATATATTATGAGCTCTGCAATGTTTTGAAAAATTAATAAAAAAAGGGAAAAAAAGAAAATTAAAAAAATAGGTAATAACTTTGGAATTCTATGGGATGGGACTACTGTTTCCAATCCATTCTACCAGGCCTGGTAGAAATTTGCAAGTCAATTTTTATGTCTCCAGATCATAAGAAAAAATATTTTTTTTAATATTTTCACCGATGTATCAATATCAACAGACCCTAAGTACTTGGTAATAAGGGCAGGAGTTATGGGAAACTTGTTGGAATTGTGTGGATCCATCCTGCCTTCTGATTTGTCTTCCTATTTTCTCTCTCACTCCTTTTAGTACAAGGGGTTCTTAACCACTAAGCCACATCCCCAGACCCTCTTTCATCCCCATGACAGTAGAATGCATATATGTATATACACTTTGGTATATCATACTTGTACATGTTGCAGAATCATATTAGTCATGTAGTCAAATATATATACATCCAGTAATGATTTCTGTTTCAATCTACTACTATCTTTTCTATTCCCACATTCCTCTTCCCTCTCTCCCATCACTTTCCTCAACCTAATGTAAGATAAAGTGATTCTGCCCCAATGCCCCTTTCCCTCCTGAATTAGCATCAGCATAATAGAGAAAACATTTGTCTTTGATTTTGTGAGACTGGCTTATTTCACTTAGCATGATATTCTCCAACTCCAACCATTTACTAGAAAATGCCATAATTTTAGCCTACTTTCAACCTGACTAATATTCCATTGATTATATATACCACATTTTCTTTAAACATTCATCTTTCGAGAACCACCTAGGTTGGTCCATAGTCTAGCTATTGCAAGTTGAGCTGCTATAAACATTCATGTGGCTGCTGAGGAGGTCATACATGTAAAAATATTTTTTAAAACAACAAGTTGCTGAGCAGGAGAGAATATTTTACACTACATATTTAATTATTTCATAGTATTCAGAGTATAAAATTAACTCTAGTGACTCCATAATAAAATGATCAACAAATTAAAAAATGAAATCTGAGTTCTCAACCCCTCAGATATTTCTGCTACTCTTTATGGTGTTTTTTGAGAATGATCTTCAAAATGCTAATTGTTACTTTTTGCTCCCAGTCATCTGAAAGTTTCTAGAGAAAGTTTCTAGTCATCTGTACTAGGCCTAAGTTCCAGTGATTTTGCTAACTTCTGTTGGTGGAAGAATTGCTTCTCTCTTAACTTATTTATAAGTATCAAAGGGGAAAATTAAACAAACAACCGATAGACTCAAGAATATTTCAGCACTTTCTGAGCTCTGTCCTACCATTGTTCATCCCAGTAATAATTCCAGGCCTTCCAGGTTTTTTTCAGAATTAGTTTTTTCATGTACTGAGCATCTAAAATTAGTGACTTCTGTTCCAGGGAGTATATCCTAAACATCCAATTTCTATAAGCAACAGAGACTGAGCATGTGCAAATATTCATACATTACAAATAGTTGGATTTGCATTGTTTGTAACTACTTCCAAAAACTAAAATTTGCAACAGTAGTGTTACAATTGTATTAGAAATCACAGATTCCTGTTTCACCACAGAAAATACAGTACACTCTTCTCCTAGCTACTTGACATCCTGGAATATAACACACTTGCCTCAGAAATTTAATGCATCAGTCAAATGAAAACTTTCCTTCACCCTAAGCAGTCTTGTCAGAATGCGTATGATAAAAATCTGAAAGGTAGGGGCTGGAGTTCTGGCTCAGTTATAGAGTGCTTCCCTAGCACATGGGAGGCACTGTGTTCAAGCATCAGAACCACATAAAAACAAATAAATAAAATAAAAGTTATTTGTCTATATGACTAGTAAATAAATAAGTAAAATATTTAGAAGTAAAAAACAAAAATCTGAAAGTTAGTAGGCAATCCAGAGCATATGAGCATGGATGTAAAGATTCACTTGTAGAAATGCTGGTGAGAATATAAATTGAGTAAAGCTATTCTTGAAAATGGTATTAAGGTTCTTCAATAAGTTAAAATAAAAATGTCATATGATTCAGTAGTAGTAATTCTGGGTATGTATCTAAAAAATTGGAGTCATTAGATCATAGAAAAGACTATATTTTCATTGTAGTATTTTTTACAGAACCTGGTAAAAGACCTGAAGTACCTTTAAGGTAAATGGTAGGTTGGGCATGGTGCCACATACCTGTATTCCCAGCAGCGTGGGAGGGTGAGACAGGAGAATCATGAATTTAGAGCCAGTCTCAGCAAATCAATGAGATCTTGTCTGTAAACAAAATATAAAAAAGGAGCTGGTGATGTAGCTCAGTGGTTGACTAGCTCTGATTTCAACACACAGCATAATAAATAAATAAATAGGCTCAACACATTGACCCTATGCTATATTTTTCAAGAAGCAATTTACTTGCACCCTTTCTGGATTAACTGGACAGAATATGTTACATTCTTTAACAAATTATTATCTGCAGAAGAAATGCAGTTTCAAAATAATGTTTGCAAGTGGAACACAAGTTACGCTAAAGGGGAGACTTTCGTGACCCTGTTAAAGACCAGATTGTGGAACTCAGGGAAATAAAGATAATTCCTACTAAGCATAAAATCTGCAAGAGTTTATGATTAAGAATTCAATTATAAATCATGAACATAAGGCTAATTAACCTAAAGTTTTCATGGCACTGGATACTTGAGAGTTTGATATTATCCTGCTGTCAGTCTAAAGTCAAGAAGTGTACCTTTGCAGGATGCTTTAGAATCTTTTTTTAGATCTCTAATGAAATTGGAGAAAAAGAGAGCCATGCTCTTCTCTTTACAGAGAGGACACATTCTCTCTTTTTAAAGTGTCACCTTTTTCTTTTTTCTCATCACATCATTGTGTCTGCTTTTTTCCTCATGTGAAATACTTACAAAGAGAAAGCAAAATCTATAACCTGTCATCTAGTTCTTGGAGGAAAAATTAGAAATACTGCATCCATTTGAAATATAGCATAAAAATAGTTGATAAGGCAAAGAGGGAATGCTGGCATTAAAATTGTGACCAGAGCTGAGTGCAGTGGTGCACTCCTGTAATCCCAGGGTCTTGGAAGGCTGAAGCAGAAGAATCGTTAGTTCCATGCCAACTTCAGCAAGGGAGAAGTGCTAAGCAAATCAGTGAAACCTCTTTCTTTAAATAAAATACAAAATATTGCTGGGGATTTGGCTCAAGGGTCGAGTGAGCCAATAAGTTCTAGAATGACTTGTTTTCCAGTGACAATAAATTGACCCATTATAGGCTGGAACTCAAGATTCAATCACAAGTTCTACAGAAGTCATATTGAAAATAGCTGGTGTCTTATACATAATGTGGTTAAGTTGTTCCTGCACCCTCTGTCTGATAGGGTCACAGCATGGGAGATGCCGTGGCAGAGCTACACCATTTCGAAACTGAAACCATGTGGAGGGATAAATGTATTGTTTATGATACTCATAATATGGAAAATAGGGTATACATCAATCAATAATAAAAGTACATGTTGACGGAAATGGCAGGAAAATTTCCAAAATGAGACTAAAGATACAATTAAGACATGCCTAGAGATGTGTTTTAAAATCTCTCAGGATTGAAACAATAGTGTTATTCCTCAAAAATTTATGAAGAAAAGCTTACAAATCTCAAGGTTCTTGAGAAAAACTTAACAATTTGCACTAAGCCCCACATTCTAAATCTATAATCTGTGCAACATACATTTCCCCGTACTAACAGGCCCTCCTTTGCCTTACACAGGAATTCATAAAAATGGGAAACACATTGTTAATATTAATGGTAAATGGGTTGTGTTGAAGAGCCTGCTCTTTTGTTAAAGATTACAAAAACATACAAATAGTTGTATTTTGAAAAAGTATCAAAGAAAGTCTTAAAAGAAAGCAGTTAAATAGGTCATATGAAAAAAAATTACCTTTTAAATTAAAAATAGAATAATATAAAATAAATATACATAAATTTTGGAAGCACTTCAGAAAAGTGCTTTTAAGTAATAGGCTTTAACTAACTTAAGTGTTTTATTGGAACTTTAGAAGTAAGAAATCTTACCAATAATCATAGGTATGCTTTAAAGTTAAAGGTTAATGATATAATTATCTGTATGCTTTAAAATTAAAAGCTAATAATAGGTCAAGGTACATGTAGTCGAGATGTGTAGTCTAGCACTTATTGATTGAGGTGAAAATGTAAAAGCTTAATCGTGATTGGCAAAGGTTACAGGAAAATATTTTAAACAATGTACTCGATATCTTAGGTAATTAATATATATCTGAAAATACTGCACTTTTCTGAAGTGCTTCCAAAATGTATGTATATTAATTAATATATATCTGAAAATATTTAACTCTTAAAAATTATGTAAGTCAAAGAAATTTTGAGCTTTGAAGCTATCCATTAACTACATGAAAAAACACTTGTAAATAATGTTTAAAAATAAAGGCCCTCTAGGGGCAGCGAGTACTTCTGAAGGATGCTCATAACTTGCAGCTATAGTCCTGTCTCCTCTTCTTTCACCTAAGCCACTCATCCTTAAGAATCCCTGGATCTCTGGTAGCTAGGGCTTGACCTAAACAATGGAGATTTAATTTTTTTTCTTTTAAAATTAATGTTGAGTTTGTTAATGGGCTGTATTGAAATATATATAAAATCTGTGATTTGTGCTCATATTCTCATAGTACTCCTCATAATCCTACCACTATGCTCAAGGCAAAATTGCAAATAAGTCTGTTTTTAATTACTTATATTTCAGAGTCTAGAGATCTGGCCCCCTCCATCTCTTTTTCATTTTTATCGTTAATACTAGAAACTTTAAATATTATTTGTACTTTTCAAGTACAGCATAAGGTGTGTAGAAATGGTGGGTATATTTTTGACTGGTCTCCTAAAATTGACAAAAGGCAGTTATGCAAGGGTAATGCCATGAATCCTGGAGGATTTGTTAGTAGTATCCTTACCTTCAGGGAAGGTGGCATTGAGAAAAATGTTTGGTGCTTAATTGCTGCCTCAGAATTCTTACATTTTACTGACAAAGCTTTACCAGACTTTGTAGGCAAGAACTGTAACAGGAAGGTTCTTGCTACAGCTTATGGGCCTGTGTTCAATCTCCTTATGTTATAATCACAGGAAATGTAAAAGTTAAAAGGGAAGATGATAGATATCTTGTAACATGTAGTAAATGTAATTTAACTAATTATATCACCAGAAATAATAGAGAAAAAGGAACGATGATGCTCCATCAGCTGTCCTTTATTACCAGGAAATATTTCAGAGCCATGGTAGGCCGATGCTGCTTTTCAAGTCTTACAACAAATACACACCCAGCTAGCGAGACCTAAGTGTGCTCTTGTACTCATAATAGTGAGAGTTGTTCCCTTGGTTTTTTTTACTGCATCCATGGTGACAGCTTTGATGGCCTTACCTCAAATATTCAACATGCACATTTTCTTAATTATTTGACTCAAAATACTTCCAAGGCTCTTCACAATCAAATAAATGTTAATGAAAGGATTGAGATCAAGCTAAATGCCTTAGAGACTGCTGTCATGAATATAGATAATGAACTTTCCACTTTGAAATTCAAGGAAAGACTTAAATGTCATGCTAGCTATAAGTATGTGTGTGTTACTGCTGCCCAATGCAATGCTTCTTAGTGGTATTGGAAGAAGCTTCAAAACCATTTGTTGGATATTTGAAAGAAGAATGCTTTGATTTTTTGGAGCTGCATCATCACATTCAAGATACAAAAATGTAAGATTGATTTTTCAGATCCTAATTTTTAGCTGATCAAATACTTAGAGTTAAACAGTTTTAACCCTGGAAAACATTCTTAAACACTCTGCATGGTATATCTTTGTATTGTTCTCATTGCTACTTATTCTCTCTTGTGTTGTAATTTCAGGATGTTGTGTCCCTAGAAGAAGAATTAAGGGACTCAAAATAATGACCCATCAACTGCTTTTTCAAAGAAAGAAGGACGGATATGTGGGAAGATCTTCTGAGTAACCCATGCCTTCCAGTCCTGAAGCAGGAGGCTCTGACCAGTCACTACATTTGTGGTGACTTGGGCATTGTCCCAGCTCAGATAGAGAGGGGGGTCTTCAGATGTAGGCATTATTCATGAGGATTTATTTACCCTCATGGTCCTTGTAACCCTGCCCCTCTGGCCTTTTTTGAATAAAACTTTCTAAGAACAAGAGTCCTCCAATGAAAGCTCTCTTCTGAATGTGGTCACTTTCTCACCAGCCTCTCATGACTTTCTCTTGCCCTTCCTTTTGGGGAGCCTGAGGCCAAGAGCAGAGAAGAAGTCCTGAAGCTTGTGTAAAGGTAAAGTGTGACTATGTTATTTGGTGTTCCTGGAAATTCACATGAGTGCCCTTAAGTTCAGCTGACTTTGCAGGTCCGGGGTGGCAATTTGTAACTGCGTGGGCAACAATTTGCCTGACCTGCATGGGCAGCAATTTGTAACTAGTGTTCGGAGGGATTACACAGACACACACGCGCGCGCACACACACACACACACACACACACACACACACACACACACACACTGCTTATATTTTTTAAGAGTAAAAGCTGAAGCAAAAATGCCCCTGAGATTACGAGATACCCACAAGAAGAAAAAATGTATTTGGATACGTACCTCACATCATGTACAAAAGTAAAATTAAAAAAGGATCAAAGTTCTCTGTGTAATAGCTAGAAGCATAAAAGTCATAAAAACAGTTGAGGAAATTTTCATAACTTTGGGTGTGGTTTTTGCTATGTAATACTTGTATTTATTTTATTCACGCCACTCATATAGAATAATCCTCGTTTAAAAGTGGTATGATTCATGTCAAAATAAACATTAATGTTATTTGTAACTGAAATTCAAAAATAAAAAATAAAATTTAAAAATGTAGCTCAGGGGTAAAGCACCCCAGAGTTCAATTTCCAGTACCGACAAATAATTAATAAAGGAACAAAGACATTTCTCAATGTAATAGGCTTAATCTTGACTCTTTTAACACTTCTGTGAGTTCGGTGAAAATGAGAACCTTTTTTATGATAATTCATAATTTGTTAAAAATATGCCCACAAAATTATAAGATTTCTCTTTTTGTTGACTCAATAATACATTCATGACTACATGAAGAAGCTACAAGTATACAGATGTTATTTGGGGTCAGAAGGTAATTAGTTAATATTATTTCTTTTATAGCCCTTCAGCTAATATGATTCCACACAATGCTATGGATTATTTGGCTCTAGATGAATAATCTTTACTCTTGAGAAATTTCAATTTTAGTTAAGTCTATAGATTAAGAAAAATGTATGTCCAGGTTTGACTTCTACAAGGTAAATGTGTTTGGAGTTTTTCAGATAGAAGTCCCCATTGGGAACAGTGAAATTTCAAATAGTATATACGGAAGGCTAGATGAAGTCTATAGTTTAAGAAAACATATTGGCTAAATTATAAATATATTTTTCTTTACCCTTCACAAAATTTATTATGCCACATCATAAAGCTCATATCTAAAATCCTGTAGATACTTTCTAAATATGTGGCATTATAAGCAGTATCATTTGGCCCCCGCTTCTAATCCCAGCAGTTTGGGAGGCTGAGGCAGGAGGATCACATGTTCAAAGCCAGACTTAGCAATTGGGCTCTAAGTAAAATTTTTAAAAGGGCTGGGAATGTTGCTCAGTAGTTAAGCTCCCCTGGGTTCAATCTGTAAGGGTCAAGCAAAATGTTGGAGGAAGAGACCACAAGAGACTGTCTTATGCAACAGCAGAAGGAAGGGTTTATTTGGAGACCAGCATGCTAGGGCTCTCTCTATAGCAAAGAGAGATAGAGCTCTGAGAACAGCTTAAGCAGAGTTTATATACTTTTCTTGGAGAGAGCAGGGAGGGAAGTTACATTTTGTAGTTTGGCAGTTGGGGACAGCTCATTCTGGGAACAAGATTAACAAATAGTTCACAGTTGGGGACAGCACATTCTGGAAACAAGATTAGCAAACAGTTCTTAAGATTTCAACAATGTTATGTTAAGCATATAGAAAAATGGAGTGACAAGTACCTATTTTAATAACCTTTTAAATCCCTTTTACCAAAAAAAAAAAAATTGTCTTTACTAAGAATCTATTGTTCAATGCAGGATCCTGAGATTTTTACATGTTTTCTGCTAAGAATCTTGTAGTTTAAATTCTCATATTTACACTTTTCTTTCATTTAAAATTAATTGTGAAAAGTGTGAAATAGTGTTTGAGATTGTGTTCCAAGTTTTATATGGATCATTGTTCCAGATGATTTGAAAACATTTTTTCTGTAATGTCTTGGAATTCTCCTTGAAAAATAATCGACCATAAATATAAGGATCTATTTCTAAATTGTGTTCTTATTTCTTTTTGAATTTGAATCTAGGAACACTCTACCCTGAGATATATGCCCAGTTTATTTTATTTTTTTGGTTTTGAGACAATATCTTGCTATGTTCTAAACGGTGACCTAAAATTGTCAATTATTTTTCCTCAGTCCCCTGAGTTGCTGGTACTATAGACATCCACAACCATGCCTGGCAATATTATTCCATTTAATCATTTTGTAAGCATGACTCAGTACTGATTACAGTAACATTTTAAAAATAGCTTTGTGAAGATGTACTATATATACATAATAAAGGGTCTCTGCTTAGTATTTTAACACATATGCCACATCCACTGATGAAATCCCTTTCTCATTTCTCACTTCCACTCTTTAACCTTTAAAAATCACCAACCTAAGTTCAGGTTTAGCCTCCCCCACATGCGGGACAGCATGCAGTGTTTGTATTTCTGTGTCTGGTTTTATTTCATTTTACCACACTATTCTCTAATTTCACCCAATTGTTGCAGGTGGCAGGATTTGATTTTTATGGATGTATGCCTAGATATATGCCATATTTTCTTTATCCATCTGTCCCAGAATTCCTAGGCGATTCCATATCATTTTAACTGGGAAGTGCCTCAATAAAGATGGGCATCCAGGTATCAGATGAGTGTTTTATTGTTTTCATTACATACCCCCAAGTGGAATACCTGAATCACAAGGTAATTCTATTTTAGTATTATTTAGTTGAGATACTGAAGATTTAACCAAAGCCTCATGTGCTTGGCAAACATTTGACCATTAGACTACATGACAGTGCCTTATTTATTATTATTATTATTATTATTATTATTATTATTAATTTATTTTGAGAGAGCATTACATTAAGTTTCTTTAACTTCACAGCACATTCAGGATCCTCCTACTGTAGTCTCTCAAGTTGCCTACTTTACAGGCATTTATCAGCATTTCTGGCTTCCAGCATATTTCTTTTTCATTGGAGACAGAGTTTTGCCCTCTTTGACCTTGAACTTGCACAAGTTGGCCTTAAACTTGTAATCCTCTCCTTTAGCTTCTTAAATACATGGGATTAGTTGTGTGTCATGATCCCAGCTATTGTTAGTTTTTTGAGTAGTATGCATAGTTTTTATATCAGCTACCCAATTTATTTGCACACACCCATGCATAAGTGTTGATTTTTCTCCACATCAACATCAGTGGTTTTCACATTTCTCAGTTATCCATTTTGACTGGGATGAGATGATACCTCATGTATTTTTTTTTTCTTGTGGTGCTGGGACTGAATTCAGGGCTTTTGCATGCAAGGTAAGCACTCTACCAACTGAGCTATTTCCCCAGTCTTCCACATTGTATTTTTGATTTGCATTTTTCTGAAGGCTTATTATATTGAGCATTTTTCTATATGTTTACTGGAACTTTTTGTTTCTTCTTTTGAAAACTGTCTACTTTATTTGCCTACTTTTAAAAGGCATTACTTAGTTTTTGATTGCTTGTTTAGTTTTATTATTTTTGTGTTCTTTATGTATTCTAAATATGAAGCTTGTATCAAATGCATACTGGGCAAAGAGTTTCTCCCATTTTATAGAGTTTCCACTTTTTTTCTTTGCTATAAATCAGGTTATTAGTTTAATGCCATTTTTATTTTATTTATTCATTTTTTGATTTTGAAATTATTTCCAAAACATTTGTTGTTTTTACCAGAACTTAAGTTGCTTTCTCTTGTTTATTTTGTAGTTTTACAGTCAGGTCTTTTACCCCTTTTGAATTAATTTTGAACAGGGTGAGGAATCAGGATCCTCTTTCTTTAGAACTGAAACTTTATACTGAGCTTTAAAATTGGGGAGTCTTTCAATTTTGTTCTTTATATTTTTCTTGAAGAAAACTTATAGTTTATATTTGAGGTTGACTGAACTTCTATGTTCACTTTAGGCTTACCATTCCATCTTTTTCAAAAATGACATGTGGGAATTTTGGTAAGGTTTACATTGGTATGTAAATCAACTTGCATTTCACTACTTCAGCAAAATTAAATCTTATGAATAAATAATGGATGCCTACTTAGTCTTTTAAACATTTTGTATAGTATTTTTTGCTTACAAGACATATTTGTAATTTTTTTTGCTATGAATTTAATGTTTGATACTACCATAAATGGAAATTTAAATAATTTTGCTTTGAATATTTATTGTTCAGCTTCAAAAATTATATTGATTGATTGGTGCTATATGCTGCATAAAGGCTGAAATTTTTTATTTAAATAGTTCTTTGGTAGAGACATTAGAATTTAATTCACATAAAGCCATATATCTGCTTTTAGAGTTAGATATAGTTTGATTGTTTCACTTCACATTTCTAATAGGATTTTTGTTGTGGTTGTTTGGTACCATATTGAACTCAGGGGCCCTTGACCACAGAGCAAGATCCCCAGCCCTATTTTGTGTTTTATTTAGAGACAGGATCTCCCTGAGTTGCTCAGTGCCTTGCTTTTGCTGAGGCTGGCTTTGAACTCATGATCCTTCTGCCTCAGCCTTTTAAGTCACTGGGATAAAGGCATGCGCCAACAATGCTCAGCTCTGATACGGATGTTTTTATTGTGTTTTTTACTGATTCAATCTCTTATTAAGTCTTTTTAGACTTTCTATGTCTAAGTCAGTTTTGATGGAAGTTTTATAGGAATTTGTTCACATTTAGTTGTTCATAATATGCCCTTAAAATTCTCTAAATTTTTTGTGCAGTTTGCTTTGATGGCCTCACTTTTACTTTTCATATTTATGAACTTGAGTTCTCTCTCTCTCTCTCTCTCTCTCTCTCTCTCTCTCTCTCTCTCTCTCTATTTTCTTGGTTAATTGAAAAATCAATTTTGTAAATCTTTTGAACAATGAAGATGTTTTCTTAATTCTTTCTTTTGTATATTTATTTTATTCTTGCTCTATTCTTTATCAAAATTCATTACCAGTGCAATTTGATTACAGTTTACTTTTCTTTGTCTAGTTGCTGCATAAAGTTAGGTTTTGGTTTGGGCGGTTTTTCTTTTATAATGTAGGCTTTTGTGGTTATGAATTTTCTCCTTAGGGCTACGTTAGCTGCACCTCATAAATTCAGGCATGTTTGCTTTCATTTTTTTCCACCTAAACTATTTTCTATATTTTTTTTCTTTCTAAAGAGTACACTGTCTAATTTCTACATGTTTGCAAATTTTTAAATTTTGTGTTTTTTAACTTAATTTCATTGTAGTTACGAAAGATCATTGTCCTGATTTCAGTGCTTTTAAATTTATTGATATTTTTTTGGCTTTAAAATGGCAAGTCCTGTACAATGTTTTCTACACAATGGAGGAAGAATATGTATTCTACTCTTTGGGGCAGAATATTTTGTATAGTCCTGTAGACCTAGTGTAGTTATATTGTTGTTCAAGTCAGTTTGTTTTACATGGATTTTTGCTAGTCATTTTATTCTTTCTTGAAAATGGGATATCACAAATTACCCACCACTTTTTGTAGATTTTTTTCCCTTTAATATTGATAGTTTTCACTTCACATATTTTGGAACACTGTTTTTAGACATGTGTACATTTATAACTTAGTTTGTGAGATTGCCCACTTTATTGATATATATTATATATCTTAATTTTTATCACAAATATGCATATATTTAATATATAATTTAATCTATGTAATTACAAGTATATATCATATTCTTGCCTCTATCTAACAATTTCTGTTACAGATGATTTTGTCTCACATGTGCTGAGCCCTCCAGCTGTTTTTTTGTTTGTTTTTATTTGTTAGCTTGTTTTTTTCTTGTACTTGTGGTTTTACCCAGGAACACTTTACAACTGAGACTTGTCCCCAGCCATTTTTATATTTTATTTTGAGGTAGGGCCCAAATAAGTTGCAGGGAGTCATCTGTTAATTACTTGGGATCTTGTCTCATTATGGGGCCATGGAGATTTAGGTTTTACCTTGGGAAATATCAGCAGCACCCCCAAGCACCATAGATTGCCTAAGGCACGTGGCATATAAATGTTTCTAGGTGATATTCATTGGGTGTGACCTAGTTTAAAATTAGCCACTGCAGATTTCAGTCCTCTGTTTCAGATTGCCCAGGGAGATCCTTCTGTACTTTCTCATCAACTTATGGCAGAAAAAAGGATTGCTATACCAAAGGTTGAGTCTGCCATAAAGACTGCACAGCTTACTAGAATTAATCCACAAGAGCCTGTATATTGTCTAACATTTCCTAATGTTCATGCTCCTACAGGAGCAATATGGCAATAATTGGTAATTATTGAGTGGCCTTGCCTACCTCATTCTCCTCAGAAGTCATCAACTCATTTCCATGGCTTTATTACGCAGTTATTAAAGGAATGACATGAGTTTTGCAGATAATTGGATCATAGCCTAATATTATTGTGTCTCTTTTTATACTCAAGAGCATGATTGGCTTTGGCAGTCTTCTAATAATTGGCAGATAGCTTTTGCTAATTTCCCTGGTCAAATGGAAAACCATTACCTTAATGATAAAATTATTTAGTTTGCTCTTGTGACTACATTTATTTTCCCAAAAATTGTATGTGTTTAACCAATAGTTGGAGCACTAACAATATTTTCTGATGGATCAAGTTCAGGAAATGTACGTTTCTATAGCCATGATCATACAGAGATAATACAGACGTCTTATACTTCTGCAAAATGAGAAAAACTTAAAGCTCTCATTTGTGCTTTAATTCATTTTGCAAATGAGCCAATCAATCAATGTTTATTCAGATATTTTGCATGCAGTTTGTGTTATAAAAAATATTGAAACATCAACTACTGGGAACACATCATTGCAAGAGTTATTTAATTTGTTTCAGACCTTATGAAAGACAATTCAAATGTTTCACTATCCATGTTTCATTAGCCATATAAGTAGGGCACATTCTAATCTTCCAAGTTCTTTAGCATCAGGTAATGATAAGATTGATTAACTTGTTGCTGTTTGTGAATAAATATTTTTATATGATTGTGCACAAGCCTCACATTCTTTACATCATCAGAATGCTTCTAGTTTACATAAAAAATTAATATTCCTGGGGAAAAACTTGTCAAATTCTACATCAAATTTCACAATATTTTATACATATTTTATCTTCACCAACTAGGGTAAATCCCATGGTTTATTACCAAATCAGTTATGGCAAATGAATGTAACTCACATCCCTCAATTTGGCAAACAGTGTTAAGTTCATGTTATTGTTGATACTTACTCTAGATTTATTTTGCCACTGCCTGTGTAAAAGAAAATACTCAGCATGTTATTTCTCACTGTCTAGCTACTTTTGTAGCATTAGAATGTCTTTTAAAGATTGAAATTGATAATACACTAGCTTATACCAATTTTTCTTTTCAGCAGTTTTGCCATCAATTTTGTATTGATCATAAAACAGATATTCTATAGAAGCATCAAGTCAAGCCATTGTAGAATGAGCTCATTTATCTATTAAGCTACAATTATTTAAAAAGTGGGGAATAAGACCCCACAAAATAACTTTAATCATGTTTTTTAAATTTTTTTTATTGTGACTCTGAAAGTCACACTGCAGCTGAAAAACACATTTTTTTCCACTGCAGCAGGTCCCTTGAGCCATGTTTGGTGGAAGAATTTATAAACATAACAACAGAAAGGATAAGATTCAGTGATAATGTGGGGTAAAAGTCATGCTTGTGTTTTCCCAGAAAGAGCCTCTCATTCTATTGGGGTACCTGAATGTGCTATCAGACATGGAGGACCCAAAACCAAGGTTCAAATGACTGAAGATTGATCCAGAGATGTCAGCCCTTGTGGAAGGCCAACCTTACAGGTGACTGAGTTACACTCCCCAGCTGGGTGCTGAGGCGTTCAGTCACAGAAATGGGTGTGTCTTGCTATAGCCTTATGGGTGAAGCTATGCTCACCTGTTCATTTGTAATATAACCCCTTGCCCTGTTTAGGATAGAATCTTCCATGGAAGTGCCTTGTGTGTGTCCCCTCCTCTTACTGTGCCCTTGGGTGTGGCCTACCCAGGTGTCAGACAACCTGCTGACAGTGGACATCATGAAGATAGACTCAGCCCATGAAACCTGACCCCTTGTCTCATCTGAATAGCTTCTCCTAAATAAAAGGGGTCAGCATGTGCTCTCTCTCTCTCTCTCTCTTTCTGCGGACCCTTAAGGTCAGAGGAGCTGTCACAGCAACTCCCCAAAAAAAGTATTTGTGTTTCTTGTGTGGTTATTTCATGCAGCCCAGTTAACCCAGTTTAACTAGAGTGACCCCTGAGCCTTTTAGTCGCGAGGACAGAAACCTGGCAATTGGTGCCCAACGTGGGCGAAAGGTCTGTGTCTTTAAGCCCCTGGGACAAAAGGGACAAATGCTGGCTCCTAAGCGGACTCCAATTTAAATATTAAAAAAAGTGAAGTTGAAAGTTGTCTCCAGAAGTTAAGCATGCTTAGGATTGCAGAGTATTGTGGGTAGAATTGTAGAAAGTAAGTGAATTAGAGAAAAAGAAAATCTGTGATGTTAAAATTTTTAATATTGGGGTATAATTGTAGAGACTCTAAATAAATATAGTTATTAAGATGATTGATGGGGTATGTTGTTGAGTTGAGTCCTCTCCATGGAAAGCGCACTTTTGTGGATTTTTTAAAATGTTTTTTAAAATTTTTGTTTATTGGTTTTTTCAAAACATTACAAATCTCTTGACATATTTAAAATTGTTTTTATAAATCTGTATAAAAGATTTTGGGGGGGCTAGAATTGTTGCTCAGCAGTAGAGTGCTTGCTTAGCATGGGTGGAACCTGAGTTCTATCCTCAGCATTGCATAAAAAAAAAAAAGCCTAAAAAAAAAAAAAAGAGATTTTTTTGGCCTTTATGTTCTAGAAGTTTGCGCTAGAAGAGTGAGATAAAGGGAGAGAAAATGTGATGTTTATCTGGAGAGAAATAAGTTTCAATTTTCTATTGTTTTCGTCAATACTCAGAATGTATGAATGGACCTTTTTACTACTTGATTGTCCTATGAATCAGAATTGCTGTAACTCAGCTGCTGGGGACAAGAAACTTTTGCTGTTGCTGCTCCCTGCTTGCTATGGGGTCCTAGCCCTGCAGCCAGCAGTGCTTTTAACCCTTGAATTACTTGACCTAAATGCCAAACACAGACTAACTTAAGATCTGATGGTAATGCTAGCATAAAAAACCTTTGGAGCACCCACATGCCACAGAAAAAAGTGCAGAATGTACAGGAGCTGCAACCGCAGGTGGCAGAGACAGAACAAGCTGCTACTGCAGTAAGATCTTGGCCAGGTGGGAGGAAATGCAGACAAAATCAAACAAAATGCAATCAGCTAGGAAAACATGGGAAACTTTTTCTCCAACAATGGGCAGTGGATTCCATGTTTTTTTCATCACCATGTTAACCAGGGGGTGCCTGGCCGGAAGTGCGGGCTTCCTTGTCCCACCTCCCATACTTTTGCGGGCTTCCGATTGGTTCTTCCACAGTCACTCAGACAGGACTTCTAGTTTCACCTTCCAATGACTAACCTGTATTACTGTGTTTCAGATTTCTACCGAGCTGTTCAGAGTCTATTTTTAAGAATGCCTACCTGTAAATGTTAACAAAAGATATCTTTTTCAAACAAAATTTAATTCCACAGGTTTCTATGTTGCAGCCCTAAATTTAAGTTAGTTCTGAGTTAAGTAACCTGACTTTTCTCTATACTTGTGTTACTAAATAATGTTCTATTGATGAGAGATATCAAACATGCTTCTTTATATTTTACTTTTAATTTTGGAGGTTATAAGGACGCATTTGCTCGAAACAGGAATAAAGCCAGCAAAGTTCCTGTGATGACCAAAAAATCCTTATTGTCATTCCTAACTATAAAAATAAATATGTATACTCAAGGATTTATTACAGTTACATCATGTGACGTCACATAGAAGAGTGCACTCCTAGTTAAGAATAAATTAAAATGGATCCAAATATTTTAAGACCACGTGGTTACATAAAGTTAATATAATTATAAGTTATGTTCTTATTCTTAATATATATATTTTTAGATATTTAGATAACCTATATTTGTTACTTGTTGAGAGCCACAGCCAAAGGGGCCCCAGCAAACTTCCAGCTGCCAGCTGATGATTGGCTCAAAGCGGCCCCAGCAACATCTAGCTGATTGGCTCCTCTGCGGTGATGTTCATTGGGCTGTTTCCCTGCCCTTCAGACTGCCAGCTGATGATTGGCTCACAGTGGCCCCAGCAACATCTAGCTGATTGGCTCCTCCACGGAGCTGCTCATTGGGGGACTTCTTTGGCTCCGCCCACACAACCCAGCCAATCGACCTCAAGAGCAAGAAAATTGTGGGAGGTGGAGAGGCTGGTGTGGGGGTAAGAGGCTTGTGGGAAGCCGGTGGTGGCAGTTGGGCTCTGAGGGTTTTTTCCTGAGAAGCGGTTTTATTTGGCGTTTGTAGTTCTAAAAATAAAGTTAGTATCTTTTGACAAGTGGCTCCTGAATTGTGCCCAGCCAGACTGCGGCAGTTAATCTATAAAATAATTAGCACATGCCTAATCGATTAGTTAATATATATTTGCCTAACTGTTTTTCTTCAACAGAAAACCCATAATTTATGCTTTATATTTACATTTATCAGATACTCTCCCTTTTCAGTTACAGATATTTGAGATAAATGTGTTTACTATAAATTTGTTTTTAAGTGAAAATACAATCTTCAAGTGGTTTCTAATTCTCAAAGTTACTGTTCAAACTCATAAGATGATAAATAATTATAATTATGTCTACAAAATATCTAAGGATTTTAATTATATTTTCATTGATATTTCTTATCAAAGTATAATAATTTGTTTATAGATCCTAAGGTTTTCAGAAATTGTTCCAAAGTATAGCCAAAAAAAAAAAAATTTCTAAAAGCAAAAGATGCTTCAACAAAGAAAAAGCACACATGGGTCCTAAAAAGAAGAAAGAAATCATCTTTGGGTAAAACAAGATCTTTATATTCATTTTCCTAAGTAAAAAAGATTTTTATATTGTTATCTAAACAGATGATGTAAAAAGTTAGAACAATTTAAAAAGAGATCTATATATACTAAACTGACTATAATTAATTTAAGGGTATTTAAGGTTATTTTTCTAATTTAACTATACTAATATGAGCTAAGATTTTGTCCATATTTTGACATAATAAACTACCTATTAAAATGTAAGTTTATTTCTTTAAAGTAAGATCCTTATTGCCTAATAATTCTTACTGTTTAAGACAAAGATTAGTTTTGGTAAATAAATTCACATTGTTGATTAAACACTAAGTATATTGAACTACTAACTTAAATCCCGATTTTAACAATTGTCCTTAGAGACTAAAATTGATTGATTCTAAGACACTGAGATACTAATTTTTACATATTTTGTTTGTTAGATAATTATAAAATTAAAAAAAAAGTTTTATTAAGACTAATGTTCTCCAAATTAAAGTTATATATTAATTTTAAACAATAAAGGTTACAAACTTAAAAAAAATTCATTGATATTATATAAGTTATCTAACTAGATCTTTTGTCCATAAAAAATACAGTAAGATTTATATACTGCTTCCTACACAGAAAATAACCTTCATCATATTTTTTAAAGGCAATTAAGAGATACCTATTTAAATGATAATATTCTAAAATATAGAGATTTTGAAACCTTCTCTCAAAAAGATTGAGGATTCTTTCTAAATTGTTAGGATGGATCGACTAGTCTATATTAAAAATTTTAATAATCAATAAAAGGTAAATCTATTCTTAGTCATTTAAATACTTGTACTATTATCTATAACTTAAACTAATAATACTATGACTTATGCCAAGCCTTTACTCAATTTTATTAAATAAATAAAAGGGGGGGATACAGGATCCCAGAGAGACACTAGATTTTACAAAATACTTTAAAAGTTTTTTCTTAAATTGTATTATTGAGAGTCTTATTGTTACTGAACATGATTCAGTAAATTTAATCAGATATCAAAGGAGAGTTTAAACCAGTTATCATTATAATAAGTGAGAAACCTGGCCCAGGAAGGTCAATTTCCAGCTACAAAGTTTATAGCCATGCAGCTTCATGAGCTTGTCAGGTAAATAAAAATGATGCAAAGACTTGTATGGACCCATTTTCCAGGTTCACCTTTAAAGTGTCTTGCAGTGTGGACTGGAAAGTCCACCCATGAAACTAAATTAATTGTCCTGACTGTAATGGTCAGTTATACCTATATACTGATTCTATGGTAAACAGACTGTCTGGAAGTATCTTTTGAGAAAAAGAGAGTGTTGAAATAACGGATTGTTCTGCATCTGTGTGGATAACAGCTATGGACCAGATGTGAGTAACACCAATTAAGGGCCAGTTCTGTATGAGGGATCTACTCTTCATCTGTCTCTCTCAGCTTTGTGACTATATTATTGTTTGTCTTTCTATGGCCTGTGTCCTTCGTTCCTGAATTCATCCCCACCATCCCGGTGCTGTGAGCTGGGCCCTCCATGGAGAAGTAACCTGAGTTCGCTGATCCTAGGGTAAATGCTGGCATGGAGGCCACGGGGGCATTATCTATGAAGGAGACAGAGAGCCCTCTTTTGGACGATGCCTTGCACACTCCACATCACCCTGTTTGGCCCCAGAGAATGGCTGGTTAGCCAATGACAGGTAAGATTCCTCAAGGGAGAGACAACCAAAGACAGGCACAGTCGCAGAGGGGCCATCAGGAGAAAATTTTGGGGCCAACAAAGGTGAGGCAAAGAACCTCACCCCCCGAGATGCAAAGGCCTAATTCTTCTCCCCTTCTGAGAGAGGTCTCCTGCCCCTTGGTTGCTTAGCTCCCCACATCCAGCTCAGATCAGAACCCTAGTGACAGAGACCTAGTCAACAGTGACTGCCTGCTCACCACAGCAGGAGACAAATGCAGCTACAGTAATAGGCCATGTCTGGATGCTTTTCTCTTTCTTGGTGCTCATTTTTTTTCTATGCCTTTTCTTTTCCTTTCTTTTCTCGTCAGGGTTCTCCTTTGACAATAAATTTAATAGAAGAGGGGAAAATGTTAGAATAGCCTTCAGTTGCAACTAACAGCTATGAGCACATAGAGTTTTCTCACAGTATGGTTACACTAGACAGAAGATGATTGGCTTATGGATATCATCTTGCTTATGTAGATTGACAGGCACGCCCCACTCAAACCCTATAATAGTTGTGTATATTGCAAAAAGAAACTGAGCTACTGGACATTGACTTGAGGTTTGTCACCAGCCAGTTATCACCAGTTCTTGGGACTGAGGTAGCCAAATAGCAGAGCAACAAACTGAGCACACCAGTGACAGAAACTTATGCTAGACAGCAGATAAAAAACTCAAGCCAGCCAATTTTGCTGGACTTTAGTGACCAAGACTACATTTACCTTTATGGACAATTGTTGGAAAGATTATTAAAATAAAATTTTCCAAGGGTATTTTATTACTGACAGAACTAATTAACTCCTTATATATGAGAGTGAAGAGAAAAAATAATAAATATCCTGTAGCCTAAAAGAATACAACTTACTGCCTCATTAAATATTGCCAGCTAATATTTCAGAAGTATAATATGCTGAAGTTAATATTCAGGCTTTGAAAAAGGTGTATGTTTATTAACCAGACCTAGCCAAACTGCTGGTCTCATAATCCCTAAAGTAACTACTTTAAATATTATTTCTTGCTTATTCAATTTCGGCCTTTGTGGCTATGTCTTAAAACTTACAATGTATAGATTTTCTTAATGTTTGACTTAGATTGCATCCAACTTCTTTCATGGTCAGATAAGTGCTAATGGAAGGATGAGAACTAAGTAATAATGTTCTAAAAGACAATGTAATGAATAATGAGAGTGAGTCATTTGCCCTATGGTTTATGGAGAGGCCTAAATGCCATGGCAATAAAAATGTGTGTTATTATGGCCAAAAACAATGTGTCCCAATAAAATTCGGAAAAGATTAAAAATCTTCTGATGAGTGTTTGGCAAGGTAATAATAATCCAGATTATTATGTTGACTGTTATGAAGATAATATGTTCTCTACTAATTCTTTTTGTGTTTCAATAGCAGATTATGATGACCTTGGACCAAGAGCCAAGTGACTGAAAGAAAATTTCCCAGTTACATTCCTTTTTTTTATATTAAGAAAGGGGGAATATGTGGGAGGCCAACCTTATGGGTGACTGAGTTACACTCCCCAGTTGGGTGCTGAGGCGCTCAGTCACAGAAATGGGTGTGTCTTGCTACAGCCCCATGGGTGAAGCTATGCTCACCTGTTCATTTGTAATATAACCCCTTGCTCTGTTTAGGATAGAATCTTCCATGGAAGTGCCTTGTGTGTGTCCCCTCCTCTTACTGTGCCCTTGGGTGTGGCCTACCCAGGTGTGAGTCAACCTGCTGACAGTGGACATCATGAAGATAGACTCAGCCCCCTGAAACCTGACCCCTAGCCTCATTTGAATAGCTTCTCCTCAATAAAAGGGGTCAGCGCATGCTTGCTCGCTCTCTCTCTCTCTCTCTCTCTCTCTCTCTCTCTCTCTCTCTCTCTCTTTCTGCAGTCCTTTAAGGTCAGAGGAGCCGTCATAGCAACCCCCCAAAAAAAGGTATTTGTGTCTCTTGTGTTGTTATTTCATGCAGCCCAGTTATCCCAGTTTAACTGGAGTGACCCCTGAGCCTTTTAGTCATGAGAACAGAAACCCGGCACTCACCCATTGTTGGTGGGACTGCAGATTGGTACAACCACTCTGGAAAGCAGTATGGAGATTCCTTAGAAAACTTGAAATGGAAGCACCATTTGACCCAGCTATGCCACTTCTCGATTTATATTTAAAAGACTTAAAGATCAGCACACTACAGTGACTCAGCCACAAAAATATTTCTAGCAACTCAATTCACAATAGCTCAACTATGCAATCAGCCTACTTGTCCCCCACACACATACACACACACGGAGATTGAGGAGGGAAAAAAATAAAAGCCTATTGGAGTAGATAAAGGGAAATTATGAGAAGGGAGGGGAATGGTATAGGAAAGAGAGTAAACTGAATGGAACACATTTTTATGTTCATATATAACTACAGACCAGGGTAACTCCACATCATGTACAACTAAAAGACTAGGATCCTAATCAGAATAAGTTACACTCCATGTATGTATAATGTGTCCAAATATACTCTAGTGTCATTGAACACAGAGAAATGCAAATACTGAAATTACTCGAATTATCAGGACAAAAAAAAAAACAAAAGGGAATTTTGGGGATCTTGAGAGAGGAAAGATGTCTTAGAATCATACTGAAAATTCAATCAGAAACCACTTTTAAAAATTTTTTATTTTTTATTTGATTTTCTTGGTATGAAGGATTGAACCTATGGGCACTTAACCACTGATCCACATGCCCAGCTCTTCTTTATATTTTATTTAGAGACAAGATCTCACTGAGTTGCTTCAGGCCTCACTAAGTTGCCAAGGCTGGTTTGAAACTCGCCGTCCTCCTGTGCCAGCCTCCTGAGCTGCTGGGATGACAGGCATGAACTACTACACAAGCAAGAACAGAAAATTTGATAAAGAGTACCCATCAAATTGATAAGAATTTTCTCTTCAAACACCATAAAGAATGTGAAAACAGTCTCTAGACTGAAGCATTCCAAAATCTATGCATACATCAATATAACATGATTTTACTAATGAATGTTTTCCAAAGGTTATTGATATGTCCTGTGCAAATAACCCCATCTCTGAAATCTGGGGGATCTTAGAGTGTGTCTCCACTTGCTGCTCAGGTGACACAATCTGAGGCTAAAAGGGACCCTAAGAACTCTGCAGTCGCGTGTTCCTGCAAGAGCCCGGCAGGGGGCGCCCTTCCCACACACTCCACCCTTCTCCTGCAGGATTTTTTTAATTGGAGGAGGAATGATGGGGTCTGACTCTCCGTGGTTTGTGGAGAGCCTGAAGCATCATGCCAAATGACAATGTCTATGTTACCATTGCCAAGTGCAAGGCTTCCCAATAAAATCGAGAAAAGATGAAGAATCTTCTGGTGAGTGTTTGGCAGAATAATAATAATAACAACAACAACAACAACAACAACAACCTGGATCTTCCAAGTTGGTTATGTCCTAGAGATAGTATGTTTTCTACTAATGCCTTCTGTGTTTTAATAGTAGATAATGATGACCTCGGACCAAGAATCCAGTGACTGAAAGATACAGTTTCCCAATCGCCTTCAAATATTAAGGAAGAGGAAATATGTGGGGAGCCACTCTGAATGACGCCCCCGGGTTCCAGTCCTGAAGCAAGAGGCTCTGACCGATCACTACATCAATCCCTGAAACTATCTCTCTCATTCTTTCTTGTTCTCTCTTTCTGTGAACCCTTAAGGTCAGAGGAGACATCATAGAACCCAAAGGAAAAGGTATCAGGAAGCCAGGAGGGAGATCTGGGGCAAAGATGGGACTAGTTTGCTCATTACATTTCCTGATCTGGGTCTCAGGTGCGTAGAGTTGGACATTGTTTTTATTTATTTATTTTTCTGATTACCTCTACCTTTGGATAGGATCACTCAGTCAATTCTCATATAATGTCACTGTTAATGTCATTAGTTTTATATCTGCCCTTTTACATTCTATTTTCTTATGTCTTTTTGGAGGAAGGGTGGGGACTGGGGATTGCATGCAGGGGCACTCAACTACTGAGCCCAATCCCCAGCCCTATTTTGTATTTTATTTAGAGAAAGGGTCTCGCCAAATTGCTTAGGACCTTACCATGGCTGAGGCTGGCTTTGAACTCATGGTCCTCCTGCCTCAGCCTCACAAGCTGCTGTGACTTGAAGTGTGCCCCGTCATGCTCAGCCCTCTGAACTACATGCCC
Organism: Ictidomys tridecemlineatus; assembly: GCF_052094955.1. Lineage (NCBI taxonomy): Eukaryota > Metazoa > Chordata > Mammalia > Rodentia > Sciuridae > Ictidomys > Ictidomys tridecemlineatus. The sequence goes on along the minus strand of NC_135492.1, from coordinate 20,253,151 downwards.
TGAACTTCATCTCTATTGCAAGTTTTATTTTAAGACAGAGTGAAGCTAAATTGCAGAGGCTGGTCTAGCAGGTTACTGATCTATTTTTGTTGTTGTTGTTTGTTTTGTTTTGCTGTTTGTTAATGAAGGTTTCTGATTTTTTTTTATTTTAGAGAGAATGAACTCATTATAGAGCTGGGACCTCCTGAGAAACTGAGGCAGTGACAAGACCCCCTTGAACCCTTGATTTTTGCAATCACATCAGAAAGTTTTCAGACATGTTGCCCTGTAACAGGCATGAAGTTTTTGAAGAGAAAGGGGACATTCTCAAGGGCGAGAGAGGGTCCTCTCAGACAGCAGAGAGACCCTGTGCCACTTCTGCACTCTAGTTTTATTGGAGTCCCTGAGAAGTTTCCAGAGAGTCCTGCCCAGGTGCACTTTTGGACTTTTGACAGCAGGGTGACATCATACTTTCAAGTCTGGAGGGTCATGGCAACTCTATGTCACCTTGGCCCATGCTGAGCCATTCTAATTAGATTCTTATCCAAAGAATTATCCTTTCTTCCAAAATCTGGTCTGTGGAAAGAGTCACAAAGTCTGTCCCCGCATGGTCACTTGGGTTCCTCTTAGGGGGTTTCCTGCCTGCATTTCTCATGCAGATCACAGGCAGTTGGCTGAGGAATGTGACATCTCCTGTCCACTTGGGCCAGGCAGAGTTGCAGGTAAATTGCTTTTTGGAAATCATGCATTTGCAGGTCAGCACAGTGAGCCCATTTTACAGGATTATTCTCTTAACCGTCTATTCCCACCATTCTTGCCTGTGTCCCCTAAAAGACTAAGAGAAACAGGTACAGAAAAAGCACAGCTTTTGCTGACAGTGTGACAGGATGGAACATCTGGGCGAGTAGGCAAGTTGCAGTAAGCATTCTATCCTCTAGTTCACAAGGGTCCCCACTTCCCACCCTAGTTCCTCTTTGGCAGAGTACTATGGGGTGCACCAACTTCCAGATCTTCACCTGGGTTTCCCTGTGTCCCACTGGGCTGTTTAAAGAAGCATGCTGCAGGGCAGAGTGGCCCATGCCTGAAATCCCAGTGGATTGGGAGGTTAATGCAGGAAAACTGCAAGTTGGAAGCCAGCCTCTGCAGCTTAGGGAGGCCCTAAGCCACTTAGCCAGACCCTGTGTCAAAGTCAAAAAGATCTGGAAGTTTGGATCAGTGATTAGGAAGCGCTCAGTTAAATCCCTGGTATCAAAACCCCCACATATTTTCATATAAAGCAGTACACCCTTAGTTGTCCCCAACTCTCTTTGTCCTTTTGTGCCAGGAAAGTCTTCTTGGATTGGGTGCATGTTGGACCTAGTCACTTTTGACTTTACGTAAATCAACACTGTTTCTTTCTCTCTTGGTCAGGGTGACCCCTCCCCTACCTGCTGTGTGGGTCCAGGGTGGTTCAGGTGCATGGACTCGGGATCTGCCACATGGACAGTCTGGGGCTGTACACGTGACTCTCCATTTTGCTCTACTTGCCCTCAGGCTGCCTTTCTTATGTCTCAATTGTACATTTAAAGCAAAATACTATATTCTCATACTCAGCCATGTTTGGTATTTGATTTAGAGTCAGGCTCTCATTGAGTTGCTTATCACCTCATTTTTGCTGATGGCTAGATTCAAACTAGCAATCCTCCTGTCTCAGCCTCCTGAGCCTCTGGGATTACAAACACGAACAACCATGCTTGGCCTCACCCTCTGATTTGTCAACTTCTTCATTGGATTGATAGTAGGTTGGAGTCACCATCTGGAGTTATTCTCTCAGGCCCATTACAGTTATGCTCACATCCACCTTCTTTGAACCAAAATAAAAGGGATGCTCAGTGGCACAGTCCCCCTGCCCTCGATTCAATCTCTACCATGGGGGACAATAAAGGCACCTGGAATTCAATTCTCAGCCCTGGCAGCTATATGTTCACTTTTCCACACATTGTGGGATTACGACTTTTTACACAATAGCCCCCCCCTTGGCCTTGGGCAATATTGTTAGGTAGAATGAACTTGGGCCAGTAAGCAGGATGTGATAGACTTCACAAAGCCCAACTTAAGAGTAGAGAATAAAGTTGTACTTAATTTCCAAGAGGGGGATAGACATGACAGCTAGTATTGGCCTCAAGTGGCAATTTTTTATGGTTTATATGCAGGGTTAATAGGCCCAGCTGAGAAGGGTTTTGGTTTCTTTCTGATTTGACTATCAGTTTAAACCCAGGATGCTGAGAGTGCTGGGTCAGCTCCTGGGGGTATGTTGCTTCCTAGGGCTTGTGGCTTTTCTTGAAGACCTTGACATGGAAAGAATACACTGGAGGGGGTCTTTTTCCTGACAAAGTGAGGTCAGTCTTTGCAATAGAGTGACATGTGTCAAGGGGGCAAGTGAGTGTGAGCTCACAGACAAGTTATAAGACCACAGATGCCTGAAGCTTAAATCCTACAGATAATACTGAATCCTAGATACAAGTTCCTCTATCCATGCATGCCTATGATTACCCTTTCTATAAAATCTCAAAGTCCTTCTCAGCATCTGAAGACAGGGTAAGGACAGGGTTTCCTTGTCTTCCTGGTGTAGCTGCACTGGTCAAAGTTTCTTTCCTGCTTTGCATTATAACCTTTTCTGTTTGGTTTTGGGTGAACACCTGACCAGATCTGTGGGGTCATCAGAGTCACATCTCTGCAGAAGGCTTCCTAACAGTCGAAGTGGAACATCTACACTAAGCCCAAAGCACCCATTTTATTTCCATGGCACATTGCTGCCCTAGAGGATCGCCCTACTTCCTCCCCCACCTTTTCTGCTGGAAATGGAACCTTGAGCATCAGAGCAAACCCCAATTGCTTCCTTTCATAGATCAGGAGCCTCCTGAAAGCAACAGAGGCCAGGAGGTGAGAAGAATTACTAAATAGTTTTCATTTTTAGATATTATATATGGGTCATATATATGGTATCTTTAAATAGTGTTTTAAATTTTTGAGACCCGTGTCTTTCTACTTCGCTTGAGGTTGCGCATCAGCTGGGGGAAAAAATATATATATATATTTTATAGATATATTATATATATAATATATATTATATATAAAATATATATTTTATAGATATATTATATATATATTATATATTATATATAAAATATATATTTTATAGATATATAAAATATAAATATATTATACGAAATACCTGTTTTATATATAGAATATTATATAAAATACATGTTTTATATATAAAATATATAATATGTACTATATATTTTATAAAAAATATATATAATATATATTTTATATATACAAAATATATATTAAATATATATATTATATATATAATATATAATAAAATATCATTCTTTTTTTTTTAAGGTACTGGGGAATGAACCCAATGGAGCTTGACCCCGTCCTCTGAGCTCCATCCCCACCTTTTCATTTTATTTTAAGACTGGGTCTCACTGTTTGCAGATGCTGACCTGACCTTAGGCTCCTTCAGCCTCATCCTCCTGGAGAAGCTGTGCTTTGTTTTTGTGTTAAGGTTAAACCCAGGGCCTTGCCATGCTCAGAAAGCACTCTATGGCTGAAGCCTAGCTCAGCAGCAGGTGTCACCTCTGTCCCAGAGCCTAAGCCAAAGCTTCCCACCTGGATTCCTTTTCATCACAGCCGGGAAGCTTCACCTGAAAGGGGCTGGGGCCAAGAATCTGTCACTCTACCTAATTTCAGCCAGTGATTGGATGATGTTAGCTGTCAATCACGATCCAGAGGCGGGCTTGGAGGCCATACATCCGGGTTGTTGGGGGGGAACTGTCCAATCAGTGCGCAGAGGCAGGGGAAGGGCGGGCTTCCGCAACCTCCCGGCTTTTCTTCCTCACCGAGTGGGCTACTCCTGCTCCAAGCCCCTTGTTCTCTACTCCTGGGACCCAGGTGACTCTGCGCTGCCCGTGTTCCCGGAGATCTTGGGTGCCCAGAGGTCACCAGAGAAGCCAAAAATGGTGAGTTCACTGAAGGTTGGCGGTCAGCACCTGCCTCAGGGCGGCGCGCGGGTGAGGTGCCGAGTGCCCCGGAGTTCCCGCTGTTGGGTGGCCCTTGGCTTCGTCCCCTGTTCCCTGGGTTTTGAAGGGTGGCTCAGGTCCCAGGTGTCCCCTTTGCTCCCTACCGGTGGCCCGCACTTACTTTTCCCAACGTGTAGGAAGCAGGGCCACAAATGCACCTTCCTTCTCCCAGTGGAGCTCAACCCAGTGGAGGTTCTCCAAATTGTAGGCGCCTCTTGCCTTCTAAAAGGCCACCTCCCTCCACCTCACTGCTCGGTCAGACATTCTTCTTCCCACTCGTTTCAAATGGACACCTTCTGGTAATTGTCATTATCGCTTAGTGAAATATTGGAAAGAATCAATCAATCTCCCTTACCCCCTCCCTTTCCTTTCCCTTCCTCCCTCCCTTCCTCCCTCCCTTCCTCCCTTCCTCCCTCCCTTCCTTTCTCCCTTCCTCCCTCCCTTTCTCCCTTCCTCCCTTCCCCGTGTTTTGGAATCTAGGCTGGCCTCCAACTTCTGATCCTCCTGCTTCATCCTCCCATGTATCTGGGATTACAGCCCTGTGCCAATGTCCCTGGCAAGAAGAACACTTTTGAAAGCATTTGTTTTCTATTTGTGAATATTATCCTTAAGGGGAAAGAATGCTCACTTAACACTTCCTTGTGTTTGGTCAAAATAACTGCTTTAAAGGAAATAAGGAGGTTGTTTATAGATCCCAGGGATATAGAATTCTGGGCTACATGACTAGAGTATAACTGCTCCCTTTTCTGATAGTCCATGATGTAGAGTCACACCAGTCCTATAGTTCGGTAAGCACACAGGGTAATAATGATGTAGGGACAAAGGAGACATGGCACTGAAGAGAGCTGCAGCCAGTATCAGAGGGCAATGCTTTTGCTTATTCAATCCATCCATCTCCTGAACCCCGAGTTCAAGTGGTTTCAGAATTTTATACCCAGTATGTAAGGGGAGGGGTTCAGAAGTTCACATTGTAATACTGGGACCCCCCAAAGAACTCTCAGACCACACAGTCTCATTCCAGTTAAGCCTTTATTGCTGGCCAGTGGCAGACACTCTGCTCTCAAAAGAATGAGATGATCAGGTGGTGCCCCTGCCTTCAATTGGCTCCATATTTAAGCACAAAAACCACAAAAGGGAAGATTGGGGGTTCAGGCAATGTAAGCAATCCTGAAAGTAGTGGTCAGTTAGTCTCCAGTTGGTCCCATAGATCATTCTGTGTTCCTGGGGGAATTTTCATGAACAAAAGAATACAAATGGCCTCAGTCATGAGCTTTTTGAGTGTCATGGCTGAGTTCACAAAGCAGAGTCACCAGTCAAGTTGTCACATCACACACATAAAAGCAGGTTTTTCTTTCTCTGTTCTGGCCAAGTTAACCCTTCAAGGACAGCACCTGAGGAGGGGAGAGCTTCTTCTCCCCTTTCTTTCCTCCCCCACCAGCTGTTACCATGGAGCCCAGTTGGTGACTTGTCTGTGAAGCCCAGGCAACACAAAAATAGGAAGTTTATCTTCACTTTTTTTGTGGACACTCTTTTTTTGACAGTCCTAAAATTAACCATGGTGAAGATTTCTGGAGAAACCCATTTAAAATTTTCTGTGAAAAAAGGTATTGCCACTATAATAATGTCTGATTCCTTTACTGTCCTTCCTTCCCAGCTCTTTTCAGTATGATTTTCAGAAGGGATCTGGCTATGGTGCCTAGCCTGAAAGTTGTGATCCTCCTGCCTCAGCTTCCCAATCTGTTGGGATTAAAGGCATCAACAATCCTAGCTACAGAAAATAGTTCATTTTAACCCAGATATTAATTATCATACTAAGGGACATGGATTTTAGTTACCATGAATGATGTGTGTGACCCTGCTTGGAAGAGATTACATCCATCCATTCATCTTTTCTTTCTTTCTTTCTTTCTTTCTTTCTTTCTTTCTTTCTTTCTTTCTTTCTTTCTTTCTTTCTTTTTTCTTTCTTTTTTTTCTTTCTTTCTTTCTTTCTTTCTTTCTTTCTTTTTTTCTTTCTTTCTTCTTTCTTTCTTTCTTTCTTTCTTTCTTTCTCCTTTCTTTCTTTCTTTCTTTCTTTCTTTCTTCTTTATTTTCTTTCTTCCTTTCATTCTTTTTTTTTTCTTTTTAATATACCAGGGATTGAACCCAGGGGAACTTAAACCCTGAGCCACATTTCCAGCTCTATTTATATTATATTTTCAGACATGATGTCACTAAGTTCCTGATGGTCTCACTAAGTTGCTGAGTCTGACTTTGAATTTAGCAATCCTCCTATCTTAGCCTCTCAAGCTGTTGGGATTATAGTTGTGTGCCAGTGTGCCTGGCCTCCATGAACTTTTATAAAAGAAACTGTGTATCACTGCATTAACCAATTGCATTGGTAGGAACATTAGATTAGTGGGGTACAAAAAAAATTAAAAAAAATTTCTTCAGTATGTCTGTTACTGCACTCTGAGCTTTGGTAGATTTTGGAGACGTCTGGTAAGGTCAGTGATATATTCTGAGAAGTTTTGAGATTTTGGTCTGATACAGAAATTAAGATGATTGGCTATTAAAAGGCTTAAAATAGCCCAAGATAATGTTTGATCTCTATGCAGAACCCTGCCTTTCCACCCTCATGGTGGTCTAGTAAGCCAAAGTCAAGTACTCTGAAGGTTCTTTGATGTAGATGCAACAGTATAGAGAACTTGAGTTCACAGCTATAAAAGTCTTGTGCTTCTCCTTTTATGTTCCTTAGGTGTAGACACCATGTCAGATTTCTTGGGCAGAGGTTCCCTTTGGACACCTCCCAGAGTCCCATTTCCTCAGCCACTGTCCTCTCCTGGAGCTGCCACAGAGTGCCCACAGCTGCCCTGAGCCTTGCAGAGTGAACAAAATTTCAGGCCCTGGGTCAGCTCCTCCTAGAGGGAAGCCTGAGGTGTGGGGTGCAGCCTCTCAGGGAAGCTGCTGGGGGCCCTGGGCTGAGGAATCTCCTGGAAAAGGCCTCATCTAAACAGCTACTTCCTTGGGACCTTGTTTTTCCCAAGCTCTGTTACCATTCCCTGGAAACAGGTGGATAGTCAGCCTGTGGATGCTGGTGCTGAGGGGCCAGGTGAGCAGTGACTCCTGCCCTTTTAGTCTCTCACAATGTGAAGGAGCAAAACCTCTCCCAGAGCATAAGGACCACCCACCCCAGTGCAGAGCTGTACAAACCTGAAAAGCCTTATAGACTGGGGTCATGGTCCAGGTGCCTGGGAGTGTGATCCTGGATGCTTTCCATGAGGAAGACCAGGAGGAAGCAGGTCCTGCAGTCAGGGACCTTCCCTGCCCCTTGAGCCTGACACATCTGTGCTCCCTCAGCACCAAAGCTTTCTGTGTATCACTTTGAAATGATGTGATCACTTATCTGAGGCCCAGGTTTATTTATTCAGAGCCAAATGGGATGGACTATTATTAAAGAGGCAAGAGAGAGGTGGGTTAAAGTCCACCTTTTTTTGTTGTTGTTAAAAATCCCAACTTACAGCCAGCCAGATACAGCGGTGCACACCTGTGATCTTTCCTGCTCCAGAGGCTGAGACAGGAGTGTTGCAAATTTGAGGACAGCCTTAGCAACTTAGCTGGGCCTTATGCAACCTGGTGAGATGGCGTCTCAAAATAAAATATAAAAATGACTGGGGATGTGGCTCAGTAGTAAAATATCTCTGGGTTTAATCTTGGGGGCATCAAAGAAAAAAAAAAAAAAAGAAAACATCTAATTACCTAATTACCTTTTGCTACCCCTGAGTATGTATAGAAAGTTTGTAAGATTCAGATTTGTCTTTTCAGTGGTTTCAAATTGAAATCCCACCCTAGATTCCAAAATACCATGTAAGATACAGAGAAACTCTGTCTTGCATTATTGCTGCAGAATTTGAGTCCAATTCTACCAAAAATAGTGGTGAATAAATTTATGAATGTGATTTCATGAAAACTAGTATCTGTTCTTCACAAGGTGATGATTTTGACAAAGGATGACAGTTTTTCACTGTTGTTGTCTGGACTTGGCAGGTTCATGTTAACTGTGTGGTTTTTTTGTTATCAGGAATGGAACCCAGAGGTGCTGAACCACCAGCCCCTTTTAGATTCTTTGTTTTGAGACAGAGTTTTGCTATTTCGCTTAGGGCCCCAGACTCCTGAACTGCTGGGGTTACAGGTGTGCACCATCACACCCATCTTCATTGTAAATTTTAAGGACAATTTTGGCAATACCTTGAATACACAACTGTAATCATTTAATCACTGAATGTCAGTGAAGGAGTAAATGACACCTGTTTTCTGCAAAGAAGAGACCCATGTGTCTAAATAAGGGTGCTGATCCCCTCATCATGTCACCTAATTCCTGTTTCCCTCCAAATGCCTCCTCATAGGGCCACCCCTTTTGGAGCTAGCCTTTTAGCTTATGAAAGTTGGGAGTAACATAAATGCTCTCTCTATTCTCTCTGTCATGTACAACATTTTGGCTGGTCTTAGATACAGTTTACTATTTCCAGTTTTTTGAAAAGTATTATTTCTTGTTGCTGTAGTTGGACACAATACCTATTTATTTATTTTTATGTGGTGCTGAGGATCCAACCTAGGGCCTCTCATGTGCTAGGCAAGCACTCTACTGCTGAGCCAGAATCCCAACCCTAGTATTTTCAATTTTAGATATAGTTTTTCTTGAAGTTCACTTCCAAAATACAGTAAACCATGCCCTAAATTTCACAGAATTTACTGAAAAGCTCAGTGAGAGTTTAGATCATGGAAACATTCAGTCTTCTTTGTGAGAAAGTGTAGTGTCTTTCCACTGATTTGTTGTGTTTTTATGCCTCTAATTGTGTACCTTTTGTTTCGTAATCATTTTTATCTCTCATTACATGTATTTTACCAAGCTACTCTCCAGCCCAAGAGAATTAGTATTGTAGACTGTTGTTTATTTATTTGCTTCCTCATTGAGTGCTGGGAATTGATGCCATGGACATGCTCATGCTTAGTTATCTTCCAGAAATAAATTTCAATTTGTGAGCAACTTTCTGGAGGTGGGCAAGTGTTTTACTGTGGAATAAACCTACAGGCACTTGACCACTGAGCACATCCTCAGCTATTCTTCTTATTTATTTTTTCTTTTTTTTTTTCAATATTTTGTATAGTTGTAGATGGATAGAATACCTTTACTTTATTTATTTTTCTGTGCTGAGGATCATACCCAGGGCCTCACACATGTTAGCAAGTGTTCTGAAGTCAGCTATAGTCCCAGGCCCCCTTTTTATTTTTGATGAAGACCAATCTCACCAAATTTCTGAGGGTCTTGCTATGTTGCTGAGACAGGCTTCAAACTTTTGCCATTTCCCTGCCTTGACCTCCCTAGTGGCTAAAATTACAGATGCACAATACTACACTAGCAGTTGGAATGAGTTTTGAAGACTTATCATCCAATTTCTTTCCAGATGAAAATCAGTTTTCTTGCTTTTGTTCATACTTTTGAAATTTTTAACTCTGACTCTTTCTCTTTGCTTTATTTTTTGCATTATTATGAAAAAGGTATTTAGCATATAATATTGTTTCTTATATATACATTTTTAAAACTTCATAGCTTGGTAGTTTATTTACTTCTTTATTAGATAAACTTTGTTTTTATGAGCAATTTTAGGTTTACATAGTTCATTAGTCAGTGTTCTCTAGAGGAAAAGTATCAAGAGGAAGTATGATTATCAAACGGGATTCATTAGATTGGCCTACTTGACCCGAAGGTGGATGTCTACAGTGGCCATCTGCAGGCTGGAGAGCTTGAGAAGTAGTAGCTGCAGAGTCCCAGAGGCTGAAGCCTCAGAACAAGGGGGAACAATGGTGCTGCCTTAGTCCAGACCAAAGATTCTGGAAACTCACTAGAGAATCACTTTGGGAGAGTGAAGAATTTTGTCCCACCCAAGACACCGTTCTATTGGATGGTGCTGCCTAGCTTAAGGAGGTCCTCCAGTTTGGCTCACTATCCCATATGCCAATCATTTGTAGACATACCCTCAAGCTCATTAATCATCGGCATGTTTTAATCCAATCAAGATGACAATTAAATGTGCCATTACACATAGTATCGAATACCCCTCCTCTCCAGCTGATAGTCGCCACTGTTTTAAACATATTGCATTGGTGTAGGCTGTTTGTTAGTTATTAAACCAGTGTTGAACATTTGATAAAGAGAATGGATGAAGCAACATGTTAGGATAAGCCAAAGTTCATCCTTTACCTTAGGGCTCCTCGTCTGTGTGATGTGATTGTGTGTTTCACGTCTTATACAAGATAATGTCATACAGAAGAGTTTCACTGCTCTGGGAATCCAGTGTTCCACCGGTTCATCACTCCTCCTCATTCCTTCCTCCCTCTCTGTTCCCTAAGTCCCTGTCACCCATCAGTTCTGCTAGTGCATCTATAATATTGTCTTTTCCGGAATGTTCTTGACTTGGACTCTTACTGCACTTGGCCATTTCAAACTGGCTTCTCACACTTACCAGTCTGCCTTTAAGGGTGCTGTATCTTTCCAGGCTGCAGAGCTCATTTTCTGGGTGATGCACTTTGGTGTGGTTAAACTTCAGCTTGTCCACTCAGTATTGAAAGGTGCATCTTCCTTGCATCTAGTTTTGGGAAGTTCTGGATTTGGCTGCTGTAGTCACTGCAGTGAGGGTTCCTGTGCCCATAATTTTCACATCATTTGCATAGACACCTGGAGTGTGATTACTTAATTGTACATTTTTTTGCATTTATGATTATGAGCATCATTCATAGTCTTCTTTTTAATACTTTTCTTTATTTATTTAATTTGGATAATATGATAACTTATGCCTCAGAAAGACCTAGGAGGTGTTAACTCAGCTTCTATGTTCTGGAAAAAAAGTAGAAAATTGGTGAAAGAGCCTTGCCTTGCCTTTTGGGGAAGTAATTAGTTACTGAGTCTGTTTCTTTCAGCAGCCATGGGCTTATCTGTTTCGTGTATTTCCCCTGTGTGTAAGTTGTAGGAGATTGTCTCTCTCAAAGAAATGGTCCAGTTTCTGCAAGTCGTCTAATTTGTGTCAAGCACATTTAAAATAATCTTGAAGTCCCAATGCATTGTTGATGATGACACTTTTAAATCTGTTAGTAGGTTTTCAGTCCTTGTTTTTTTCTTTAATATTATTATATATTTTACACTTTTTTTTTTCTTTTTATGTGGCAGTGAGGGTTGAACCCAGTTTCTCCCAAGCACTAGGCAAGCCACAACCCCAGTCTCTGTCCTCTGTATTCTTAGCCTTTTGACAGTTAATCAGTGATGCTGATGTTCATGAAGAACTTGATTTTGCAGACTGTGGATTTCCTGATTGTGGTTTCTTCCACACTTTTTCTGTTACCTACCTGTGGTTAATTTAGGTTTACCTTACTCTTCTTTCTCTGGTTTTCTGAAGTGGCAGTATCATTGGTTGCTTTTAGCTCTTCTTTTCTAAAATGTATGTTGGATGACTTAGATACCAATACAGCGCCACCTCTGGTGTTCTCTGTGAATTTCCTATGATGGACTCATAAATGCAGGGTAAATTCAGTGTACATGAGTTGTATGTACAACGTAATGATAACAGCATGAGTTGTATAAACAAGGTAATGATAACACCTGAAAGATGAAAAAAGTAGTAATTGAGGTGATACAGAACTCTATAATTATGGGGAATAATAATAAAAATTTAATAAAAATAGATACTGTTATCACTTTGGATATGCCTCTTTCCTCTGCTCTTCATCTGAATTTGATTCTCTCAAATAAGCTTAGGTGGGCAAAGTGCTTTCTGAATTTTTGTTTTCTTTTGTTTTCAGGATTTTGTCAGCTAAATCTTGTAATGCCCAGTCCTGAACTCACTTTTGTTGCTTTTTTACAACTTATTCTCATCTGCAGAGGCACAAACCCACTTCACTCACTTTGTTCAATGAACTGACTTTTTTCTATCTTTGCAAACAATGTTTGGAATTGTCCGTCTATAGGAGGGTCTTCCATATGGTATAATATGGTTCTCAGACCCTGTGGGAGTTGAAGGTAGTTCCCCTGCTGTTTTCCTATCATCTTCCCTGTGAGAAGGCTTATCTAGGGGCTGGGAATGTTGCTCAGGCGGTAGCACGCTCATCTGGCCTGCATGCGGCCAGGGTTCAATCCTCAGCACCACATACCAAAAAAGATGTTGTGTCCCCCGAGAAATAAAAAAATATATATATTAAAAATTCTCTCTATCTCTCTCCTCTCTCACTCTCTTTTTTTTTTTAAAAAAAAGAAGGCTTATCTATCTTTTGTATTCCACCAACTCAGAAGAGAAGTATTTGTGGTCACAAGCTAAAAAACACTAGAAGCTATAAGATTTGAGAAAATGCAAGTAATAATTTTCTCTTAGACTTTTATAGGAAGTATGGCTATTTCATCAATTTGATAAAAAATTATATACTCACAGTCATTCACACTGTGGAAGTCTTATATTTAAATAATCCATAATTTTAAGAAATAATTTCTGGTTATTTCATTTCAATAAGTGACTTAATTTTTTTAGCCATATTAAAAATCAGAAATTACTGAAAATTAAATCTATGTATTCAAATTTCCATAATGATAATGTGATCAGAATTAAGTAGGAATTATAAGAGAACATTGTACAAAGTTGCTATAAAATATGATTGAAACTTCCCTACATTTTCTGAGTGTAAGAAACAGGTAGATAAAGCAACGTTAAATTTCTAAATAGTAAGTAAGTTTATTTGTGATTAAGTTTTCCATACTAGTTTCCAGTACTGAGGATATAGCTCAGTTGGTAGAATGCTTGCCTTGCATGTATAAGGCCCTGGGTTCAATCCCCTAGCACACAGGAGACAGATAGAGAGAGAGAGAGAGAGAGAGAGAGAGAGAGAGAGAGAGAGAGAAATACCTGTTTCTTTGTGATGTAACTTATTGGTGTTCTTTGCTAAACCATTCTCATCATGTTAGATACTCACATGTTCTCTTTGCTTTTAGTTACTTCTGATAACTTCTGCCTTGACAATTATTTTCTTATGATCCTAATAAGGACTCATTTTATTATTTGGAACTAAAAAAACTGATTTTTACAAAAGGAGGTTTTCTACTGTTATATATATATACTCTGATCATTCTAGTATTATATTTTGGAGATTGGCTGTTTTACTTCCAGCTTTTTAACCTACTCAATTTAAATTAGGTCAATTTGCTGGCTAGTTTCCTATCATTTGCTTCATCAAGTGAATGTAGTTTGATCAATTTTATGGTCCCATTCTCTACTTTTCTTCCTCATTGATATTGGTTTCTTCAAAGTCTCCCATCAAAGTCTCTGATTGGTGGTGGGGATAACTAGAAACTAAACTCAGGGCTACTGGAGTACTGAGCCTCATACACAGACCTATTTTGTATTTGATTCAGTGGCAGGGCCTCACAGATTTGCTTAATGCCTTGTTGCTGAGGATAGCTTTGAAGTTGAAGTCCTCCATCCTCAGTCTCCAGAGCTACTGGGATTCTAGGCTTAAGCCACCTTTCCCAGCTAGATCTTGCACGTCTTAATTTGATGTCATTTTAAACTTGCAAATACAACTATGTTGCACTTAAAAAAATATATTTTCATTCATTATGCAACTATTATTGTGGTAGCAAAATATTTTTTTTGGGGGGGTAATGTTTCTCTATAATTTTCTGTAGTACTTACTAAATTAAATATATATCATGTTAATGTCATGATATTGACAGTGTTTTACAACATTTAATATTTTTGTAGCTATGTAGTAACTAAAAATGAATAAGCTCATATTTCTTCAATCTTATATGACCCCAATGTAGCTAGTTTCAGACATACTTTTTACTGTTTGTACTCAAATTTGTCATTTTATGATGAGTAGGCCAATGACAAAATTTAGTTTCATTCAAAAAATATTTAATTTTATTTATTCAGGTTATCATCACATTTGATAAGCCTATAAATAAAATAGCAGTGTGACTACTTCATAGGTGATTGTGAGTTGTTTTAGTAATTAATGTTACTAAAATGTGTCCATTAAAAACAGCTAATAATTTACTCAGTGTACATTCATTGAAATATAATATTTTGAGAGACCTTTAGCATGACAGCATGAAGATATTCATGAAAGGTTAGCCCAGCAGAACTAGTGAACAGGAAAAAAATTGCAACTATTTATAATTGCTGGTCCAGAAAAGTAGCTCAAGAAAATAGACACGTAAAGGTACAAACAAAAGTATAAAAGGCAATAGAAATACACATTTTCTACTTTCTTAATGGATATTGAAAGCAACACATAAAACTGCATAGTTAGAATATATGTCCCTAGTTCCTCAAAAACTCTAGCCTGAAAAATTAAAACAAAATCAAAAAAAACCTCTCACTATGTGGTAAGCATTCTTAGTATTTTTCTTTATATTGTTTGACACATATTTTGAGGTTTCTAAAGAAAAACATGTAAAAAATAAAGAGTGTCTTCAGACTGAAGTGTTTAACATTTTTTTTTAATCACCCCCACACATACATTTGGCTGGGTACAAAAATTTTTGTTTAATTCTACTAATTTGCACTTTTTTTTTTTCAGAGTGCAACCAAAAGTTTCAGGATGTGTATCTTCTAGTCTAGCATGTACTTAGTGCCACATTAGTTATTCACCAATGGAAGTCAGTCCTCAAAAGGCACTGATTAATTAATTAATTAATTAATTAATTAATTTTTAATATTACTGTGGAATTAACTTAAGTAAATGTATGGCTCTTTATTTTATTATTTTCATTTTTGTTCTTATTTGTACTGGGGATCAAATCTAGCAGTGCTCTATAATTGAGCAAAATCGTCTCTTCCTTAGTTGCCCAATTAGTTTTGTACTTTCATTAGTATCAGGAATTAAACGTAGAGGAACTTAACCACTGAGTTACTTGAAAAACTCTTTTTTTTTTTTTTTTTGGTTAAATTTCTGAGGTTGCCTTTAACCTTGAGAATTACCTGCTTTTTTTTTCTGAGCTACTGGTATTGCAGAAGTTCACCATCATAACAAGGAATCTTGTACTTATTTGGTTGGTCTCACCATCAAAACTTACTAAAATTATAGATGTACACCATCATGACTGGTGCTTTCTGAGCAAGTTTGAGGTACTGGGTTCAATTCTAAGCATCACATATACTTAAATAAATAAAAATTAAAAGTCCATCCACAACAAGATACATACTTCACATTTGGTTTTTATTTTATTACTAAACTAATATTTGTTAATAAAACTGGTTATTAAATCCATACTATTATAATTAGGCTTTATGAAACTGGATAATGAATTAAAAGTAATGTATATGTCCTGGTCTCAGGAGATTACAGTTCATCAGTTATTTACAATATATATCATGTTCCTTTGATTTGCAACTTTTAGTTATCTCCTTCAAATAGAAATTAAAGTAGAGGCTAATAAACTTGTAGGCCATATTTGTTTCACCTAAGTGCTAATTTTGTAATTTAAAGAACTATTAGATAATTAATTCATTTTTATTAAATTTCAGATATTAGTCATTTTAAGGGTTTTGGGGATTGACCCCCTTGACACTTTACCAATGAGTCACAGCCTGAGAATTTTCATTTTTAAGGCATGGTCTCTCTATGTTGCATAGGACCTCACTAAGTTGTTGAAGTTGGACTCCAAGTTGCAATCCTTCATCAACTAAACCTTCATCATTTCTGTGATTACAGTAGTGTTCCACTGCCCCCTACAGTTATTAAGATTTTAAAAGAGGAAAATTGGAAATAGAATGACCTTGCTTAGTTGGCTTTATATTTGTAATCCTCTGGCCTCGGCCTCCAGTTTTACCAATGTATGTTAAATTGTGTAATTTGCCAGTTTTACCAATGTATGTTAAATTGTGTAATTTACATCTTTGTGAATTACTCATATAACTTCTGTGTAAATAACATGTCAGGAAACTTTATGCTCAGGATCTTATTTGTCAGCTTTCATTTTGTCTTTTAGTAAATGCCTTGTGACTCCTTTTTCATAAATCTGAGTGTCCCTATGCATAGTTTCTTCTGTCTGAAAACATGGCTATTAGTTTTAGATGAGTTTTGTTTGTTTTAATGCAGTCTTGTTCCTTGCTATGTTAGAGTAAGACCCGGTGACATATGCAAGAGCATAGGTAAGAGACATTGCTGACACTGAACTATAGCAAAAGCAAGAGTGAGGAGCCTGAGGAGCCCAGAGAACTGAGGATTGTGTGAGACTGAGCACAGTAGTCAGCAGAAAGATCAAGTTTATAATCTACATAAAATAAATAGGCAATACAAGAAAGCATACATGTTAAGTATTAGAAGATTCTAGTTAGTCATGTGAAATATTTATCCACTCATAAAACAGCAACAACAATCAATATAGTATTAGCAGAATGTTAATTAGGACATAATAAATGTTTACTTTTGCAATAAGAAAAAAATATATATATATAATACAATTGAAAATTGGTATTAGATATCTTTTCAAAAAGAGATAAATAGGCAGATATAGCAAGACATGCCTGTAATCCCAGGACTGAGGGCTGAGGCAGGAGGATTATAAATTAGAGTCTAGCCTAATACACTTAGAAATACTCTCTGCCAAAAAAATCAAAAGAACTAGGGATGTAGTTCAGTGGTAAATGACTTCAGGGTGCCATCTGTGTCCAAAAATACAAAACAGAGAGAGAGAGAGAGTGAGGGGCTAAGAGAGAGACAAAGAGAGACAGAAAGAAAGAAAGAAAGAAAGAAAGAAAGAAAGAAAGAAAGAAAGAAAGAAAGAAAGAAGGAAGGAAGGAAGGAAGGAAGGAAGGAAGAAAGAAGAAGAGAGAGAGAGAGAGAGAGAGAGAGAGAGAGAGAGAGAGAGAGAGAGAGAGAGAGAAAACCAAGATTAAAAATATACATTTTTACATGGGTTGTGGCAAAACAGTCAAACACCTGCCATGCTTGTGCAAGATCTTGGATTTGATCTCCATTGGTGCATGCACACACACACTCACAAACTATGAATATTAATTCATATAAGAATATTAAAAACTTGACAACTTTACAATAGTGGTTGATATATAGACATAGTTTTTTTATATACTTATTACAAATTATAAATTAACAATGAAAATTTTAAAAAGTCACAGTATATTCACATAAATGTAAGTGGATCCCATAATGAAAACTCAGTGCTTTTATTTTTAACAGTTACATTTTTATTTCCCTATTTTAATAAGTTACATTTTTATTTCCCTATTTTACAGGCTTTAATTTTGGCTGCTTTATGAATTCCATAAATTATTTATCTTTTCATTCCTAGAAAGCACATGTGAACTTTAAATTAACTTTATAAATATTTTCAGGGTGTAATTCTTTATCATTTAGTATATACACATGTTTACCATCCTCAGCATTTAGTTTCCAAAACTATTTTAGATGAAAAGAAATTAGTGCCCACTAGCAGTTTTTCCTTTTTTTTTTTTTTCACATAGGTCTAGGCAATGACTTATATGTGTTTTGGATTCATGAATTTACTTGTGCAAAAAATTAAATATAATATTAATTGTAAATCACATTACAGTTTCTCTGCTTACTTTCAATTAGCTAAAGGTTTCCATGTACACATTCATTGTAACATTTAGTGCTCTCATGAATCCTACTTGCTCAATATGGCTGGGATAATAACTCAGAGGTAGAGTGCTTTCCTAGCCTGTGTGAGGCCCAGAGTTCAATTTCTAGCAACACAAATATAATATTCCTGAGTAACAGTCTACTGTGAGGATATACATGTTTCCATTTATCTATTTACCTTGCATTGATTTTACATATTGGTTCTTATGTGTAGTTCAGTAATAAATATTTCTATATGAATGACAGTCTCAATACATTTCCAGTTACTTTTGGTATATTTCAGAAATGAATGCTTCTTCATCTAGTAATTCTTTATTTTACCAAGAAACCATCAATGTAATTTTACTTTTGTATCAGAGAGGCATGGAATTTTCAATTTTCTGCATATTTACATTTTTTTATTTTCCAAATTGTTTTATTTTAGGGTATTTTTGCAAATATTTATAATTTTTGTTTACATAATATAAAACAGTTGCTTTGGATAGGCAAAAGGAATAAAAGAATAATGTCAAAAATAAACACATAGTTTTTCATTCAAAGGTATAACAAAGACATATTAGAACTGTGGTAGCAGTTCTATGTACTCTGTACTATATACTATGTACTATGAAGTCATCTAGATTTTAGGAATTATCATTGACTTAACAGCTTAAAAATTTTGGGGTCTCTGGAATGTTATCATTTTTTTTCAATGGTTTACTCCCTTATTGTTGGGTAATAATGAAGGATGCATTTTGTCACTGGAGTATGAGAGCCTCAAAAGGTAATTATTTGGGATCTGGGCTCAATCAGCCTCTCAATAAGGAGAAATGACTGCTCTCTAGCGAAGTCTAAAAACTTGGAAAAGATAGTTCTTTGAAAACAAAAAGAAAAACTTGATAATTATGTCTTCACTTTCACGGTGAGGTTATTTTTTGTACAGCAGTTTTTTCAAGTCCAGTTTCTTATTTCTTATTTTTACTTTGGAAGCATAATGAAGATTCCACAGCTGAATCTGATTTATAAATATGTAATTGTTTTCTTCTTATTTTTTAATAGTTTTAATTCTTATATTCTAGTGCAAAACATATTTTATGTCAAATATTGTACATAATCTCATGTAAAATCCAATAACATTACTTAAAACATAAACATGCATTTTTATCAATCTACATTAAAGAAGAGACTACTTTTTCTCTATTTAATTTTTCTGACACAATTATCAAAATTAAATTGACCAGAGTCATGAAGTTTACTTATAGACTTCTAGTTTTCTTCCATTGTTGTGTTGTTCAAACTTATTTGTGTATATACTACCTTAATATTCAAATAATTATAATGATTAAGGTAATAGGATATGTCAATGTCAGTAAGATATAATATGTAATGACAGAACTTTTTTACTTAATTTTATGAGACATTAACAGGAACAACTAATGAAAAAAATTGAAGCAGAACATTTTTAGAAAAAAAAGAAAACAACACTTTTTTTTCTGACCTTGGATTGAACCAGAGACACTTCACCACTAATCCACATCCTCATACCTTTACATATTTATTTAGAGACAGAACCCCTAAAAGTTCCTTAGAGCCTCACTAAGTTGCTGATGCTATCTTTAAATTTCTTATTTTTCTACCTCTACCTCTTGAGACACTGGGATTTTAGATAAGTGCCACCATGTTTTGTTAGTTTTTGTATTTTATAAAGATGAAATATTGTTAACTTGCATTATTGAAAATCATTCTCACTTATTAACAGAAGTGTTAATAATCAGATAACTTTAGGATAAATGTGGCCTCTTTAGGTAATAGCTGGAACTGAATTTTTATCTGTATACCACGGATTACTCTTGACAGAGGGGGGGTTTGTGTACCTCACGTTTCTTTTAGAATTGATTTTTATTTAAATTATTATTTGTTTTCTATTCATTTATATTTATTTTTTTACTCTAACTCATATATGGATTTATCTTATGATATTTAAAATGATTCTTGCAATTAAATTTAAAATAGTGCTCTACCAATGCATATATATCATAATTATGGGATGCATTTCCCAATTATGTATATTTGAAATCCTTTTGTATTGACACAAGTTCCATGTAGCTTTATGTTCTCATATAGAAAGGCACAGATAATAATCTCATCAGGGAATTCTAGTGTATTCTGTGGTATCTTGTTTAAAAGTTCTGTGTTTTTCTACACTCTTTAATGGGTTTTTAAATTTTTATTTTTAGCACTTTTGGGACACAGATGATGTATTCTTTTTCTAAAATTTCCATAGAATATTTTAATGCAGTGCCTGTGGGATGCATTGTAGCATTTTCATATTTCTAACATGGTAAGAAATTAAGAATATATTGTTGATTACTGATTTTTTTTAAATTGAGACATCAGCCATTACTCAAAATTATTGCAAGATCTTATTAGAAGGCTCAGAAGAACATTCTTGAGTATATTGTCCCCACTGGTGATGTACACAATATGGATACAGATCCTCCTCTTTTTGGTATATCTCTGTCCAAAACCTCAGAGAGTAAGCAAATTTGCATGTAGTATGTGGTTTAGTGGAAATCTTTGGGATTTGGAGTCATGCATAGTTGATTCTAAATTCTACCTGGTCTGCTTAATAGCTGTGGATATACAAACACATTTTTTCCTTCAAATAATTATATAAGCTTCATGTATAAAATAGGGTTGAATGATATAGAGTGCTTAATATAAGCAATTCTTCCTTATTTTCTGCCTTTTTAAAGTATGTGTTGTGTTTTTCATCTTCACCTCTTAAAATGCAGAATCTATTCCTAAGTTTATCTAATATTTATTTCTTTTTTTTCTTTCTTTTTTTTATTGGAGTGGGGGGGTGGAGTACTGGGAATTGATTTCAGTGAAACTTGGCTATTGAGCCACATCCCCAGCCCTATTTTGTATTTTATTATAGACAGGGTCTCACTGAGTTTCTTAGTTTCTCAACATTGCTGAGGCTCAGTTTAAAGAATGTTTTTAAGAATTCTCCTGCCACAGTCTCCTGAGACACTTGAATTATGTTCACACACCCACCACTGTTATTTGAATTTTTTTATTTATTGTGGCTCATAGGAACCAGTAAAGATGAAAGTGAATAGTATAGTATCTACACTCAGAAGATCCTGATTTCTTTTGATTTTACTTTTCAAATCCTGTTGTGTCCAAAATAACAAGCCTACATTAGTGGAGGAATTATCAAAGCAGAGAATCAAGGTGCTGCTGTGAGGATGATAGCTAACCCCCTGAAGCTCACCAGCCATTAGCTAATTATTTTTTACCAGAAAAACCCAGATAAGCCCAGCTTGAATTAATAAAGCAGCCCAATCAAAATCTAATAAGCTTTAGAGTGAATCATTCACCATTTATAATTGGAAACCAAGATTCTGTCACATACTTGGAGAAAATTCTGTGGAAAACAGCAGTTGCCTTATTGGTACTGCTTTCCTTTTTCCCTAAGTTAAGTCTGGACCATTATTGAGGTGCTATTAGCTAATGCAGACATGTATACATCAGATTGATGCAAAAACTGTTACAATACCTCATACAAACTGAGGAAACAATATCACAACCTAGGTAGGCATTAGGTCAAAGGCTAAGTTACAAAATAAGATGTTTGTCTTTAATATATTTAAGTTTTAGAGTCAAGGCTGTGAAAAGATATACCAAAATGAGAAATCCAACTTTTGGAACTCTTTGTTATGCTATCTGACATCTGGAATGGGAATGAGTCTGTGTCCAGCATCAAATAGAAAAAAAATCATTATCTTTTATACCTTTTCTTTTGGTCTTACTTCTCTTTCTGAGGGCAGTGCCACTACTGCTGTTTGGTTTTGTGGAAAAGCATATTAGAAAGTGTATTCTCATATCTCCTGTATGGAATGCAGGCGTCCAGGCACTTTGACTTACCAAGGACAGGGAAGCCATATTCTCAAAATGGAATGTGATCATTATGAATTAAGTTGTGCTAGAGCATTAAAAATGAGGGAGTTGTGAGGATGGAGTTCTAAATACATATATATTCTTTATTACTAATTTTATATTTGTCTCATAATAAGAATACTCTAGATATATTCAGTTTTGTGATTAAAATAAATTTCAACTATGTCTTTTTTTAATAGTATATACTAAAATAGTTAAGTCTACACCTGTGCCTTACATATTATTTGTAGTTGGAGATTACGGGAGTGCTTCTCAGTTGAGAGCTCTAACTGTCTTTTTAGAAATTAGATCAAAAGACTTTAATTAAAAAAAATATTGCCCATTATATAGTTTTCAGTAATTAACAATATGTATGCATTTAATTTATACATTGATATTATCCTATATAAAAGGCTTAATGTAAATCTCCTATTGCCAGGCTAGACTCCATCACTTTTGGATAAACTTGCCTTTTAAAAAAGCTGCTGTCTGTACTCAATTATAATCACCTTTAAAAAATGAAGTAAATGCACACAAGAACATGCCTATCTTGACTCATTCTGGCCTCATTGATTCCTGGAGTTGAAGGCATCTACTGTTATTAGATAGTAGGCTCGGTGGATTCAGACTAGGAGAGACGCAGTTTCCAATCAGGTACTCTTGGATGATAATTGTTTAATCCAACATATGATAAGTACAAAAGCTATGACTTACACTATCTGATCGAGTTTTAATTTCTGGAGCTTGTCATTCTTTCAGATTCATTTCTAGGCTTTCTTCACAGTGTTCAGGAGACTGAGGTTCTGCTTCCACATAGATAATAAAAAATCTATTGGGAAAATGCAAGTCACCTTGAAAGCCAGGCAATAGTTACTGCACAGGGTATTGAGACTGTATCTGTACACTGGAAAGAGAGAAGCACTCTGAAATATTTTGTGGAAATTATCTGGAGAGTAGTTGGATGCCCTGCACCTGGAATAAATCTCCTGAGACACCCTTTACTTAAGTCTTTTTTTTTATTTGATTATTGGCAATACTGCTACATGATAGTGGGCATGCAGTCATTTCTTTTACTTACTCATTTTAACTCCTTGAATTTATATACAGAATTAATTTAACCATGTTATATGTTACTTCTGTTTTAAATAGTTCAAGGAGTTTACATTATTTTCACAAGTGACTTTTTAAAACTTACATTTTCACCAACAGAGTGTAAGGATTTTCTTTTTTTCCATATTCATAGTTTCTTGACTTTTTGGTATTAGATTATTGACAAAACTATTCTCTTTTTTTGGGGGGGGGTAGGCACTTGAGATTTAACTGAGATGCACATTCCCAGCCCTATTTTGTATTTTATTTAGAGACAGCATCTAACTGAGTTGCTTAGTGCCTCACTTTTTCTGAGTCTGGGCATTGAACTCGAGGCCCTCCTGCCTCAACTCTCCAAGCTGCCAGGGTTACAGGCATGTGCAACTGTTACTGCTGATGAAAGCTACTCTAACAACTGTGTTCAGTATACAATTGTCCACTATTTGACTTTCTTATCAAATATTTCAGGGAAGATTGTGGAGTCCAGTTTGTCAAGTATCCACAGAGAGAGTGTGTGGAAACCTTCTCTGGAAATTAACAAATATATGTGCTTTATAACCCCTTATCTGAACTACTGCTTGGGATTTTAGAAGCCCATTTAGTTGCTTGCAAATCAATAGTAAACAAATATTTTGTTATCTAGGGGAGATTTGCCTATGATCAGTAAGCTTTATTCCCAGAACTTGAGCATATGGAATGGCTTTTTATTTGGGGTCCTCTGCCTAAGCCTCCTACTTTTCTTTCTCTAGAGTGTTTTCTTATATGTGAGGTAACTAGTTTCTTCTATTGAATGGAAGATGTTGAGATATTTATCAGTCAATAAAGAAAAATTTTCCTGCTGGCAAAAATTGGCTGTCATGGAATTTTTAGAGGGGCAAGCTGAAGACTGGAGCTCTTTGTGTGCTGAACACCCATAAATGCATAAACTAAGTTATTTGTGATTTAACTTCTCTGTCCCAATCCCAGGGTCTTAAGCCCATGGAAGCCCTTGGAAGAACATAGATAACTATTATTTTTTTCTGTATTCTTAGTGGTATTAATGTGAGGATTCTTCTTCAGCACAAGCAAAATTAAGATCTAAAGCACAGAAAACAGTTTAGTGGTAGGGTTTTATATATATGGTCCCAATCTTCCTCTTCTTGGGGTTTTACCAGCTGGTGGTAATTCTGTTCCAATTACATAGCACATTGCCTAAGGCTGGACTTAGATCCCAGCCTACCCTAGCTTTTTAAGATCATCAAAGGGTAGACATTTTCAAGTTGTACAGTTTATATAAATCTTTCAACTCATTTTTTTACTTTGCCTAAGAGGAACTTGAAATATTATATTTCCATTTAATGTATTCATTAATGGAAAGTGAATCAGGAGGTACTACTTATTTATATTTCCAACATTGCCCTCACTTAATGTATGCCTTTTATTATTGGGCTATTATTGTAATCCTGTGTTTTGCAGATTGTACACAAACTACGCCAGTGAATTCTTCCCCCAAGTTGATCTTTCTTCAGGTTGGCCATGTCAACCATTCACATGTGATGTTGTTTTTGAGGTGTTTAGATTTATGTTGACCTTTCAATTCCTATTAAGTATACATAAAGTTTCACATACATACACATTCATCTATGAATTTTTTTTCATTATTGTAAAATAAGTTCTTCTTTAAATTCAGAATTTGGGGGCTGCTGGTTTCATATATAACATATAACATTCCAGATGAATTTTAGAATTTTTTTCTCTAGTCACTTCTCTCATTAAAAGTAAAATATGCTAATATTTTAATGAAGTGATATTGTAGATTTAGGGAAAATTTTGCATCTTGGTAATGATCAGTTTTATCATGTGCACAATGATGTGTATGATAAAGTCTTTTATGTCCTTTTGTATATTTTTATTTTCTCAAACTCTACATATTTTTATATATGCATGAATGCAAAATAACACATGTATGTGACATCTACATAAAATTATGTGATGACTCACATATTTTTCAAACTGAATATATTATGATGAAAATGGGTTTTGAAAATCGTTTTTCTCACTGTATTCCCTTTGCCTTTCTAACCCTATTCTTGTTATATCTTTCTCAATGTACATTGCTTTTTCTCCATGTCCTGGATTTCAGCTGTTTGGACCAATACGGCCATATCCATATATGTTACCATGGTTCAGATATGCAGTAATTTTAATAAACATATGCTTCTGCTGGGGAAGAAACATGTATTTTTAATAGCCACTTCTTAAAAGAAATAACATTTTTTACTCTCTTTTTAGTTCCTGAGAATTTACTTGCTCCATGTTTTTACTTATACTATTTAATTTTTGTGCCACAGATATGATTTTAATTGCCATTTTCAAATTTCTAAAGCTATTGAGCTATTTTATATTTATTGAACACTATTTTTCCTTTTAAAAGGTGGCTATTGAAGTCTCTTTCCTTTCTTTTATTGGCACTGAGGATTGAATTCAGAGGCATTTAACCCCAGAACAACATCCTAGATTTTTAAAAATATTTTCTTTTGATACATGTTCTCACTTGATTGCTTAGTCCCTTAATAAACTTCTGAGACTAGATTTGGACTCACAATCTCTTTCCTGAGTATCTTGAGCTGCTGGGAGTATAAAAATCTGCCACCAATCATAGCTCTTATTTTCTCTATTTTGGAGTCTCTATGTTTGATATTCTTTTTATTTTTATTTTCTATTTTGGTGCCCAGTTTTAAAATCAGGAATTCTTAACTACTGTGCAACATCCCCTAATATTTTTATTTTATTTTTTAAGCTTTAGACAGGGTCTCTAATTTGCTTATGGGCTTGGATGTGTTGCTAAGGCTTGGGATCCTTTTGCCTTAGCTTCTGTTACTCTTTTTTCATATGTGAAGCATACATTTTGTCATATGTGAGGCAATTAGTTTTTTCCCCAATTTTTTACTTCAGTTTGTACCCTTTATGGTGTCATATTGTAAATATGATTTGCATTTTGTTATAAAGATACCATTTAGGGGCTGGGGATGTGGCTCAAGTCATAGCGTGCTCACCTGGCATCCACAGGGTGCTGTGGTTGATCCTCAGCACCACATAAAAAAAAATAAAATAAAGATGTTGTGTCCTCCAAAAATTTAAAAATAAATATTAAAAAATTCTCTCTCTCTCTCTCTCTCTCTCTCTCAAAAAATAAAGGTGTCATTTAACTTTGAAAATAAAAATAAAACATATATCTGTCTCTTAATGTTATTATTATTCATGATTTAAAAAAAAGGTGTGTCATACTACTCAGACACATTCACAGCCATTTCTAAAGTTTATTTTGAGTAAGCATCTCACTAAGATGCTTAAGCTGATCTTAATTTTGCAATATTTCTTTCTTTTTCTTCCAAGTAGCTGGTATTACATTCACCAACTATTATGTACACTGTATAAATTTCTTTCTTGTAAAAACTTTGGCATAAATAATACTTTTCTTTTATATTAAAGTATATTTTACCAGTGAGTGATTTATTAAGTAATACCAGGAAATGATACAATGGCATTTTTTATGCAGATACTCCATTATTTAAGCAGATTTTTTTGGAAAGTTTATCTTTTTTTTCTCCTTTATGGTAGTTCTGTTTCTGTTTTATATATTGTCTAAATGGCCAGAGTCTTTTTAAGTATTCTGTCTTTAGTTCCACAGGGCTAATAACTCACCTCATCATGATATCTATATTGATTGCTATAATGTTAAATTCAATAGTCATATGTAGCACAATGTTTTCATTTATGATGGACTTCTAATGGCTAAATTATAACCTAGGTGTGTAGTGGTGTATACCATGTAGAATTATGTAAGTACCCTGCATCATTCACCTTATGGTGCATTTTCTATAATGTATCCACATAATTAAATGAGGCATCATTATACATACCATACATTTTACAAGTATATAATATATAAATATGAAAATTTTCCTTATAAAATTTACCAGAGCTCTTTTAATTTTAGTTGTTTTCTCAATGCAACATTTGGAATTACTGATACTTTCTATGCTATATTCACTGTTAATATGTTCAAGTATCACTCCTTTGTTAGTATTTTCCCTATACTCTCTACATATAAAAATTGCCTTTCTCAAAATATTGAGACTGATATTTAGTGAATGAATTCCTACTTTTATTTTGAATTAATCATTTAATAGTGTAATTTCAGGTACTCTAATTTTTTTGTCTCGTTTATGCTCTTCCCCACCAAGTTTTATGAAATTAATTTGATTATATTTAACAATGCAAATACTTGATCAGCATCACACTTTACCGATCAATGAATTATTACAAGTGGAACATTACTATGTGACTACTATTTCTATTAAGAAATAGAACATTAATGATGCTACATAGAACAGCTTCGTGTTCTCTTGCTTTCACTATACACTCCAGGCACCCCTAGTGGTAATTTCAACTTTTTTGTTGCAACTAGTTATTTTAAAGTATTATTCTTTAAACAAACAAACAATCAAAAACAATTGGGACCATTTATTTATTTCATCAATTGTACAAGAAATGAGTAAAATATGTATCTCATTGTGTAGCAAACAAAATCTTACACCAATTATGCCTGAAGCTTTTTTTTTTTTGGACCAAATAGTGTCACCCGCTGTTGACCAGTGACGAGTCCTTGCTTCCCCGATGTTGAAGAATAACACCAAAGAAGCACGCTGAGGCAAGATCAGTGTAGAAATTAGAAGTTTATTAAAGGACAGCAGAAAAGACTTCTCCCAGAGGAAGAAGGGGACCCAAGAGGTGGAATCCATGGAAGTGTGGTTGTTTCCCCTTTTTATAGTTTTGGTGATAGAATGTAGGTTGGAAGGCCTGAGGGGTGGGACACAGGTGGGCCTAATTACCACTTCTCTGAGATGGGCTATCTCCAAATCTGTTTGGGGCTATTCATTAATACTTCTTCCAGGTAGACTTTGGCCTAGGGCCTTTTAGGTACTTCATTAACATTCAATGAATTGTCCTGTGTTTTCCCGGAGTCATTCCCAGCATGGCCTCCATTTTAGATTTCACTCGATATTAGACCCGATTTACCTAACTACACTGACTACCTAACTTTAAATATGGCTTTATTCCCTGCTCTAATTTGGGAACGAAGACTAACAATGTTTACCACCAGGAAGTACCAAGAACCAAGAGCTAAGATATCGTTTCCATGATAAAGTTGCTGAGGACATGGCTTCTATCTGAGCATGTAAATTTTTAAGGATATTTGTCACATTACCAGAAATGTCAGGGATGTAAACACAACATTTAACTTCTAGGGTTATAGTTGTCCTTCCCTTAAGATATAGTTTAATAATTTAATATCATCTGATCTTGCAAAATTCTTTTAGTAGTATGACCTGTGTGTAATAAAGAAATCTTTAATTCTGTTACTTAGGGCTGGATAACCATACTAGCAAACATTAAGCCTACCTGTGTAGGTTAGAAATAAATGCGTTAAACTAAAAACTACTCTGGCAGTTCCTTTTGATAGTTATCAGGCATTCCTGTCTGAGATGATAGTTATCAGGCATTTCTGTCTGAGAATCTCTTTTGTAGCCTCCAGTTTACTTATTTTTTGGAAGTTACATTTAACTATTACTATTATTAAAATGTCCAGGAATAGCTGTGTTTTGGCTTTGACTGTCTTTGCTAAGTGTTTAAGATGAAGCAAGTCAAACTGACTTTGTTTCTATCTATAGTTAACAGTCAGCGGAGTTACCCTAGGAGTCCTCGGGAACTTCACAGCAGCTTCTCAGTTCTGCTAGTGCCATTTGCGCTAGGATGGGTCCAGGCCTTGCTTGACCCAGGAGTCATAAAAAAGAAGGGTAGCTCAAAATATCAGCAATGGAGCATGAAGAGTTCAGTTATGAGAGGTTACCTGAGTATAAGGGTTGTGGGATGGTTTGAGGAAAAAGAAAAAAAAAAGATTAGGTATGAGTTACTGAAGACAATCTGAGGGAGCTCAGACAGAACAGGTTCAAAAGTAGAGGACCAGTAGATTTAAGTAGGATGAGCAGTGCCTGGAGAGGGATAAATTCAAAGTCTGGAAAGAAAATGAGAGTGACATTCCTGGTAAAGCTCTAAGAGCAGGAAGCCAGGTGTGTGGCATACTTGTTTTATTACAGCATTCTGTTTTTTAGAAATGTCCAAATATGAGGCCACTGGCGTATGTATCCTGCTGCCACATATTTCCTGTCTTCTTCCCCATGGGATCAACCTCTTTTCTCATCTAATACACAGTTAGCAATTTCTTCATCCTCCTTAGATCCATTCTTTTATTCCTTCACCATTTTTTCTTCTTGTTGCAATTTGCTTTTTCTTTCATTGTGTCCATATTCAGATCCTTAATTCTCAAGGATGCCACATTCCTTATGCTTTACTCTGACATTGTTGTGGGACAGGGCATGGGCTCATGGGAATCTTGGTAACCAGATCCCTGACTTAGAGAAACTAGACAGTGAAAGATGGCGGCAGAAGCAGTGTATTTTCATGATTAAAACAGGAGTGTCAGTTACCAGTTGGAAAATTCAGAATATTTGGTGCCAAGGGTAGAACTGATGACTCATTGAGGTATACCTAAGTAGGCAGTACCAAATCAATTTTCCACAAGGCTTATAATTTCAGTCATTTTTTTGGCCTTTCTATTTCATGTTCTCCTTCCTGATTGATATGCAATAGTGAATTTGCTTTTTAGTAAACTTGTCTCAATAGTCATGATTTATACTCCTTTTTGTAAATTTAAATAATGGTTTAATATTTCCTCTTTAATTAAGTGAATTAGAAATAGTTTAATCATAACATTCTCTTTTGGTATGCCTTCTTTTTCTCAAAAATATAAACCACTTTTATTCTGTCATATCAACTTTTTGCTACATATGTACTTTGCAAGTATTTTCTCTCACTTTATATTTTAGCTTTGATACCTGAATTTTCCTCATCTACAATATTAAAACTTGGCCTTCTCATACAGAAATCCATGAAAATAAACAGGAAAGGGTCTTAAATATTGAGTAATATAAGTCACTGATATAGTTTCTTTTTCCCAGTATTCAAATAAGTACCATGCACATTCATTGTAAGAGGATGACCAAGGACAGGCAGAAAGTATAAATAGAGTATTAGTTGGAATAATCCAAAGCTCCATGTAATTAAGAAGGTTTTCAGGGTTTCAAGAAAAAATAAATAAGACTTCCACTCTGTACACAGCTCTGTCTTCTGCTCTGCATCTGGAGACAGTGTATGATGTCACATTTTATCTGTCATAGTCACTTTTGTGCATAATTAACCTGTCTTGCTACATTCTCCTGGATCAGTGTCCCCTCTCTTTCTTCATCCACTGTGCATGAAATTTTTTTGTGTGTGTGATTCTGTCAAATACTCTGTGCAAGAATAAAAATAAGCTCAATGGAGGATCTAACTTCTATGTTGCTGTAGTTCTCAGATTCTATGAGGCTTCAATGTTGTAACTTGTTATCACAGCACCATTTTCTCTCTCTCTCTCTCTCTCTCTCTGTGTGTGTGTGTGTGTGTGTGTGTGTGTGTGTGTGTGTGTGTGTATAGTCTCTCTTTATTCTTTTGAAGGCTGTATCACTACTAGGAGAAGGGAAACATTTGTAACCACAGAAAATATACCGATAGCCATTTAAAGCTGAAATGATATTCTTCGAGAGTTTCTGAAGGAGTGTGTCTTTGCTAATATTTATTATTAATCCTCTGTCCTGATAATAAAAACATCCATAACTATAAATGAATATGTTTTTATTATTTTAAGCTGTTATATTTGTGATTATTTTCTTTAGTTGCAATAGGAATCTATGGATTTTTTTGCAAGTTTAATTGACAATGTAACCAAAGTGAATCCTCCTAAAGTGGTAGGTGTCAAATATAAATACTGGTTTTCCAGGTTGTTTATATATATTTGCAAGCTTAATTGAAAGCTGCCTAGCATATTTTCAGAATCAGAATGAGCTTGGTAAGGCAAATTTTTCAGTATTTCATTTATTTATTTATTTATTTATTTATTTACTTACTTACTTATTTATTTAATATCTTACCTGCTGCTTACTGCAGATGTGACTCTATCTTTTATATAACTTCTCATTTATAAAATATTTTGTTCTGAAATACTTTTTAATAAATTTTATTTTTTGCAGTGTTCAAAAGTGTAGGGCTGATTCTGACAAACTTCCTGAAAATATGTTTTTATTTTTAAAAATTGGAGGAATTATTTATTGCTTCTGTCATCTACTTAATTGAGAATAGAAAATTTACTACTGGTTAATGTTTCTTTCACTTCTTTCATTGAGTGGATGTATTTGTGTCTCTTTAGTGGTCTTTTTTTTTTTTTTTTTTTGGTTTGTTTGTTTCTGAATTGTAGATTTTTGAGATTCAAACCAACATTTTTAATATGGTAAAAGTAAGGTATATACCAAGTAGTTTACTTGTGTCTCTTGCTATTTAATTTTGTTTTTTTT